>NW_009216218.1:413-73753 GCF_000690835.1 Fulmarus glacialis
GGGGAGACCTTATAGCAGCCTTCCAGTACCTGAAGGGGGCCTACAAGAAAGCTGGAGAGGGACTTTTTACAAGGGCTTGTAGTGATAGCACAAAGGGTAATGGCTTTAAACTGAAAGAGGGTAGATTTAGATTAGATATAAGGAAGAAATTCTTCCCTATGAGGGTGGTGAGGCACTGGAACAGGTTGCCCAGAGAAGTTGTGGATGCCCCAACCCTGGAAGTGTTCAAGACCAGGTTGGATGGGGCTTTGAGCAACCTGGTCTAGTGGAAGGTGTCCTTGCCCATGGCGGGGGGGTTGGAACCAGACGATCTTTAGTGTCCTTTCCAACCCAAACCATTCTATGATTCTATGATTCTATGAAGAGGGATCACTTTCAACACATATGAACATGGACAAGCTGTTGTGGGGTACAGGGGAAATGGGAAGCAAAAAGACCTCAGCTATTTATTACAACGCGTACCATACCCAGGCCCCAGCCCTCTCAAATCCAAGATATTGTTCTGAACAGTGGTATAGTAAAATAAAAGAAACGAAGAAGTATTAACACGATGGATTCATTACTGCTAAAGGGTAAAGGCAGAACAGGTTGTTATACATTATCCTTATGTTTTCAATCCTCTTATCATCATCTTTATTATATGTGGAATTAACTTCAATCAGTTCACCTTAATCCATAGACTGGTCTTCATGGTACTCTGTCATTGTTATTCAACAAAGGTAGATGTATTCTTTTTTCTGATTATTAATATGAAGTCTGAGTCAGAACTCAAAACTAGTGTGAGATTTCAAATAATAAGATAAGGGAACAAACAACAGAAAGAGCTTGCAAAGTAGTAAGATGGAATGTGTGTGTTGAATTTAAACACATTATTAACACCTGCTCTAATAACCAACCTAAAATGTAAAACTCATGACAGTGTGGTGTTTCAGCCCAAACCTCTTAGGACTGATAAACATTTTGTCCAGCTTACCTGAAAAGAACCCAAGCCCAGCTCAATGTAAAGGCGAGCTTCCAGACCAGTGCTTTCTGGGAAAAATGCAAATACAATGTAGTGCACTCCAAAGAGAGGGATCAAGAGTAATGTAGATTTAGCAAGTCTCCTGGCAAACCAACAATTAAAGAACAATGCACTGTTAGAAATATGGAACTAGTGATAGCAATTGTATGTTGGAACAAATTTTAATACAGAGGACAGCTCCATAATGGAGGCAGTTACATCCAATGAAGTTACAGAAAGATTATTTTCCACCACTCCCACCGTCAACACCTGGTGAACAAAGACGAACACATCAGCATGCAAGTTTTCCGGATTGACATTTAAGGGTTCTTCTCCCTCCTACACATGCAAAAACAGGTGCACCAAACTAAGTACTCTGAACTAGTCTCCTGAGACTAATCTCAATCACATGTAGGTATCCCCATATAAGTCTCTCAACTTCCAAAACCGTCAATGGAGATCTAATCATCACTGTCCATAGGACTTGATTCAGTTGCCGAAACAGTGGTGTAAGAGCCACTGGTGATGTGCTAGGGTATTCTGCTTGGCCTTCAGCTCACTCCAGAAGGGCATAGGCTTACGCTAGGTCCTGTGCCATAACAAACAGCCATACCTACATATTTTAGGATGAGTCAAATAGTTCACTAGAGTCCTCTGACTGCGCTGATGAGATCCCCATTGATTGTGTAGGGGATTGTAAACAGGAAGGACTAGGTTCAATTACCAGAACATCAGCATCATGTTACTCCTAAGAATTTTACAGGAAATTATCTGCATCTTTCTGTATGTGGCCATTTGTGTGGAAAGGACTGGAAGTAAGATGGATGCATTACCTGACATTTAGTGTTTACACTTTCAAGATGGGTCCTGCTGGAGTTGTAATACTTTATATTTTACTTTTCTCATTGTCCCCAACACATCCACACCACCCTCCTCCCCCTGAAGAAAAAGAGAGATGTGATATTTGGGATGAAAAGGAAAGTTTACATTTTTATTTCTTCTGGGGATTTCTTTCTATTAGTAAGGAGTAGAACATTTTGTGCTCCTGCCCATAAAACATCTCGTATAGCAGCTAGAATGGGTCAATACCAAGAGACCCAGAAATACTTACACAAAGTGGCTTGAATGGCTCCCTCCTCCCTCTTGAGATTTCAATTTATGGACTAGAATTCTGATCACATTCATAAATATAATAAAGTTAATCTGAAAAGACAAGACAAAATCTGTAAGCGTACTACAAATCAAGACATGTCTTCAATTGATACAAATTAACAGAAAATTCCCAGTTATAGAAATTGCACTGGTATAAACCAATGAAGATCTGCTCACAGATCAAATTGATAGCATTAGAAATAGTATTATTTTTCCCACTAATATGTAGCTATACATAAAGATACGCTGAAAGTTATGTTGAATGAATATAGACCTGCATATCTCAATATCGTTTTATGTCTGCTATTAAGTCCTAATATTCGCTGTCAGCACCTAGCAGATCTTACAAGGTCTAAATAGTCCCCCTTGCTCTCTTCATTGTTTATTATAGGGCTTATAACAGTCCTAAATGACAAATGTTTCCTCCCTAAATTTAGATGGAATGAATATGTGCATAAGGGAGATTTTTTGTCTTAAGTTTATGTCCTAAGAACTCATTTTAAAAATATACTAGATAAAATGATCTATATGTATTTCTTGTATTAAACCAGCTTCATATTATCTAAGAGTCATGCCAGTACACATTGCCTTTCTTCAGAAATGACTTACAGAGACAAGGACACAACTACGGTATGTGGAATGGAGGTGTCAAGATGATTCCATTATGTCCTAGCATGACTCTAAAAAATATGGGATTTACCCTTTAGGTTGTGATTTAGGGTGTTTGTGGGGGGAACAACAAAACCAGCAAAACCACCAACAACAACAAAACCATATGCTATACAATAATTTCCAACTATTTGAAATTCAATACCTTAGCATGTGCTATTGCTTTTTTCCCAGCTTACTGAAAGGAGACATTAACTTAGCTTTCACATTTCAAAAGATACTCAAGACAAAATGAAAGAACATACTAATACAGTTAGCAGAATGGGGCCTTTGATGATCCATAACACCACTCCATTTTCATCATCATCCCAACATCTGAAACAGCAAACAAAACCAATAATGTTATCTATCCCATGTGAGCTTTTCACAACACATGAAAGTATTTCTGTCACAGAATAGGAAAGTGATGGACACTAAGTTTTAAATCACTATTTAAAGGCCCTTGCCAGTTCTTGCACCCTGATACCTCTCTGAAAGTTTCTGTGCAGCCCAATCTAAAGGAAGTTTATTCAGTAAGAGGCAACGGTTGAAGAACCAAAGCAAAGTCAAGAAATGCACATTTGTATTTTCAGGCTTCTTTCCTGCTCTTCTGTTTGAAAAAGTGACTGGTTTACAGGGTACAGATCAGAGACTAAACTACTGTGCATCCACAAACATAATGACTTTGGGATCATGAGGAAATAGGCAAGAAAAATCTAGAGCCCTAGTAAAGGTACCCTGAAGGGAGAGAGCAGAATGGGCTTTTGGTCCTTGTTTTGAGGCTTTCATGTACTTAACATCAGTAATAGTCCAGCTTAACTCTTTCCACTCAAGTGCCATACATGCTAGGTTATATCATGCTCCCTCTTCCCGTATTTTCCCTTCCAGTTTTGTGATAGAGTATTTGGCTGCATAATAATAAAGCTTACAGATGATGACTTATCCCAGCATGTCTGAGTGTAAGGTGTGTCTTTGCAACATGAACAATGTGAGTTTGGACCAGCTGTATCTGAAGAACTTGGGTTTCCCATTTACTAGGCTATTAGGTAAAAGATGAGTGGTTCTGATACTGTAGTTTGTTTATATATCTAATATTAGAAGAGCAACCAAAAGAATGGAGGATCTGCGATGAGATTCATCTGACTGTGTAGATGTCTTCATCTATTCAACTACATTTCCTTTGCAGTCAAAGGAGATCAATACAGCAGGACACAATTAATCTCATATTAAAGTGGATATCTAAAATACATCAGAGCAGGTAGGCACTTTGCTGCAAGAGCACCCAAAGTTCAGATATTTTTCAGCCCTCTCTTTAAGCCTGTGAGAATTTGTTAGAGCTCTTGTTCCTGCTCTTCACTGTTCTCTGAACTCTCTCTGTAACTGGAGTATTTTATGCCAGATTCTTCTGCTACAGGTCCAACAGATAAACCCAGCAATTCTTTGGAAGAGGAGCAGTGGGAAAGGAGGAAAAATGAAATCTTCCCACACCTCTCCTGGTACAAAAAGGAAGCACATGATGTGGAAAGGTAGACTGCTTCCACTTATGAAACATTACAGCGGAGAACTTCTGCAGGTGTACTGCAGTAATATAAAGAAAGGAAAATAGGATGTGCCAAATGTGGTGGGCCGTAGAACTTACTGCTTCTACATCATTAATCTGAGTCCTGAGCAGGTAGGTGTAAAATAATGTCCTTTCCAACTGATCATCCATGTGAAATGACCTGAAGGCCTTCAGGGTAGCTTTTAGTAAATAATCATCTGCTTTACACCTGGCTCTCATATTAAAAGATAAAAATAAATTAAAAAAAAAAAAAAAAAAAAAAGAGAATCAAAGAACTGAATGGAAATGAAAGAAGAAACTACTTATCAGGACATAATGTGTTTGTTTGGGAGGCACTTATTTGAAGAGATTAGGGTTAGTAATTTATGGCTGATTTTATACAGAAGCAGTGATTTTCTTAAAATATAATTATTTCAAGGACTGGGCGTTAGGACGCTAAATGAAATGTCAATACTTACTACGATATCTCCAGGTTTTACTACTCCATATATGCACATCAAAATCAGACTTAAAACTATTTTCTCACTTACTTGCGTATGAAGTTTAAAGATTAGGGGCACAACGTTGGAACAATTTTTTTTGCTGTTCTGTTTTTTATATCTATTTATTCCTCACTAGCAAATCAAAATACAATACAAAATAGGATGTCCTTGGCTTCCTTATCCAAACTCTGACTTACCCAGTATTTTGTCGGTGGATTCTTGTGAGGACCCAAGCAAATATCACAGCAGTGGGAGCTCCTGGACAAATCAACATGGAACACACAATATAATGTTTTGAATACCATGTCCCATGGAAACTTTATTCCAAGAAGGTTCACAGTGCAGCAGATTGGATGTACATTAAAGGTCAAACAATGGGCCAGACGATTTTAAATAACTTATGAAAGAACTTAGCTCACTGTTCAGGGAAGAAAAAAAAAAGAAAAAAAAGAACCACAGAAGAATGAAATCAAAACAAAGGAGAATAGGGATGCTGTGAAACTATCTTTTCAAAAATAACAGGTAAGAATTACTTGAAGGTTTGGATATGAATTACGAGCACTTGTGAAGCTGGAGGAATCACTTATTTAGCTAAAGCTCTTTTATCTTTTGAATTGTGGTCAGCATACAACTCTCTGTACACTAGCTGGAAAAGTTCACATTTTTGTCCTAAGGAGTCTCTACTAATGACTCTAGACCCATCAATTGATTAGCATTCCATGAGAATTTAGCTAAATCCATGAATTGGTGATTTCTAACCTCACCTTGTCACTGCTTATCTTTCTGTATTTATGACTGAATAGTTATTTCTCTTTCTTTTCTTTTCTTTTTTTTTTTTCTTTTTTTAAGCAGATCTATAAAATAGCAGTTGCTTTTGCTCTCATTCTGTGGAACTGAATTTTCTAAAGACTAAGTGACTTTCAAACCTGCCACAAAGGGGGCTCTAATCTGAAGCAGGTGACATTTTCACTGATAAATCCATAGAAATACAAGTAATATCTTTCTAAGTATCATTTGAGATCTGTAGGAAAGGCCCAGAAGTTGTCCTTCTTAATTTTAGACCTTTGTTCAAGGCCTTTAAGCTGGGACCATATTCAGTTCAAGTTGCCTTTTTAATTAATCAAGAGAAATATTTCCATATCACCTAAGATCTGAGTTGCCCCTGAGATGTCTCTCACTTTCCATTGATTATAGAAGGAGATGAAGATTACTATATTATTAATTGAGGTGTTTCCTTTGTTATCTCAAGTTAGCTGTGATTAATCAAGGTCTAAGCATCAATCTGTGATTAATCAAGGTCTAAGCATCAGGATATCATAATTGGAATAGCTCCAAATTAACATCCCGTTTATAAAATGCAGACTTTTAAAATTTAATTACATAAAAAAAGTCTGAGAGTTTGAAGATGAAGGATGAATTACTATTTACTTCAGGAGAACTTGAATTTCACTCCTAAGACAAAAATGTTGTGTAACCACTCAATTTGTGTTCCTCTGTTTTAGAATATCTAAGATGAGGTACAAGAATATCTGAGAGTCACAATAAACCATTCTTTGCAGTGAAAGAAATTTTATATATTACCTGCACATATTCTAAAAATCAGACATAATTTTAATTGCTGTATAAGCTCAAAAGATTCCCTGAAGCCAAAAGGTCTCTGAAAAAATAGAATTTTTTGATTCCTAGGCCTGAACTCAACATGATTTAAGATTAATCTAACTAATTCTGCTTACTAAAAGAAAAATGTCAACTTAAAGTTAGTCACCCAAACTTCTTTAGTCAGTGGAGGAAGGCAAAATGTTTCCAGGATGTTATTCAACCACATTACTCATCTTCTTCAGGACTGGATTAATCACCACCTCGGCATGCCTACCTCACTCTAGTGACTGCAGGAGAAACCTGGAGAGATAATTTAGATTAGATGGCTAACTTTTAAATTACTGTAGTTGCATGAAATTAATTCCAATCACAGAGATGAATGCTGTAGTCTTTCCAGTAGGCATATCATAGTGCTTCTAGTAATCCATCCCATCCTCTCCTTCAAAGTTTTGAACGGTTAAATATCTAACAAAATAAGAAGACAGAATAATGGTGTGGTTTTGATGTAGTAGTACTAGATGAATGGGGAACTTTCATCAGAAAGGTGGCACCTTTGATAGGCACCTTTTATCTCAGAACAAATATTTTATCTAGATCTGAAAGTAAATGGAAATACTAAATAACACAAAGAGGAAAAGACTACTAACCCCAGCCAGTAAATATGAACCACCATACATACTGCTTGTCCGAAACAAAGGTCAGCAAAAGCAGTGTTTGTAGGTATATCCCTTCTATAAGAAGCCAGAAGAAATTGGCTAAAATACTGAACTGGAAGAATGCCACAGCAGCCTTACAAGCAACCTGGAAAAGCAGAGGAAGAAAAAACTATTAGGTCTACTCTCCATTGTGTCTGGTTTCTTTACAAGTACAGGCAAAATTCAATGTCACCCCACAAGAATGAAGAAATTATTACAAGATTTCAGTAGGTTTGGGATTCCATCACTTCAATTGACTTGAGTTTTTTGAAACATTGGCCTTGTCTTATAGAAGAAATTCTTTACTGATAGAAATTGCTACAGCTTCATTAGAGTCAACAGACCTGTACTTTATATATCAAGCTGAATGTAGTCATAGCACATAGTCTTTGGGTTTCTGTAATATTGTTTGTTTTAAGATTTCAGTTCTAGCAAACTGAAGAGAAATGGGATTAAGAAATCTCCGCGTTCTCTTTGGCTCAAGAATTAAATGTTAAATCAAAGATAAGAGAGAGGGGAAATTTAGTACCGTTGACATTAGGCAGTGGTCCATAGTTTCATCTGCAAACAAAACGGCATCTTTGGTGAAAACAGCAATTGCTCTCAGGATGAAGGAGACAAACAGATGCATATGGATGTAATTCCGTGTACAGTGGAATTTTCTGACATGGAAAGAGAAAATAAAAATCGTTCTTCAAGAGAAATTTCTCATGGTCTCATCAAAACTCAGACAGAAATACAGGGTGACTTAAAAAACCTTCCAAAGCAAATAAATGATCTGTCACTATTTAAGAGGGAGCTAGACAAGGGAGCAGAGCAGTTATTATCTGTTTAAGCTAATAAAAATGCTAGTATAATTGTCCTTGAATCACCACACATTTAAAGGAGATGCCAGAAGCAGAGAGTAACTCCGGGACTCTTGGGCTTTATTGCAATAATGTCTTTTAATTATTCTAAATAGCATTTTTTGTTGAACAAGCTTGCAACAGGCTCTTCAGTCCCTTTCTGGCCAGAGGAAAACAGAATATTGAATAGGTGTCGGTCGCACGTTGTGGGATGGTTGCCAGGGAAGTAGCTGTCTTACCCTAGACTGCATTTCCCTACTTGAGCTGAAGGAATTTCCTTCAAAGTTTGGACAGATCAGCCTCTTGGTCCTGGATCTCTCTACTAATGGTATGACCTTTGAGACTGCAAATCCACGCCAGTTACGGAGCTGCTTCTGTACTGTGTGTTCCTGTCTGCAGAGTAAGCTTAAGGCTTTTTTCCAAGTGCATTGGAACCAATAAAAACGAGAATCCATTTCCTAATATCCAGAGTCATCAAACATGACATTTAGATCTCTTTAAATCTCTTTCTATAGCTCCAAATTATGGAAGCAATGGTCTTTCACAGAAGGAATGGACAGTTTAGAATTACTACCGGTCCAGGGACATGAGACACTCAGTTTCTGCAGAATGTGTCCTGCTATGCACTGGAGGAATAGTTATCTTATGTTAATAGTGATAACAGGCTGGAGCATTTCCACTGTATGGTGTCATTAAAGAGACTAAGATAGACTGCCCAGCCAGCTTTATTGTTTTAACATCTGCAGGGAAATGCCACAACATAAATAGAGAATGACCCATTGCCATCAACGGTGTTATGGCTGAGAAAGACTTGAAAATAATAATTAAAAAAATCCACAAAAAAAACCCCACAGAGGGTTTGAGAGGAATTAGGATGAGGCTATCTTAAGACATCCTGGAAAAAGAGACCATTTTTTTTTTACCTGAAGGCAGCAAAGACAATTAGAGCTGTAATGAGTGAAGTCACTGATGCTGCATAGCCAGCAGTGTAGACACGCCAAAATGCAGAATAATATGATTTCTATGAGAAAAAGAGAACACAGACCAATGCTGGTGGTTATGCAGCATGCACGCTGGTGTGCTTATTTCACTAAGATACATTTTCCCTTACTAGTCAGTCCCATCACCTATGTGTTGCTTTACATGCTTAAGATCTGATTCAGGTTTTTTCCTCCATCATTGACACACCTTTTTTCTGTTGAATCCTACATAACCTTATACATGGGACAGATTCCACAGCCCACAGGATCATACGAAGTAGTGACCCCTTTGAGCATGTTCAACAGGAAAATGTTACTTTTGTTAAGTAACTACATTTTCTCCTATAGGTACCTAAAACCCCTAGGGCACTGAAGCTTGCTGATGGGTGATTTGTGAATCCATCACTTTAGACTTGGGCCAGATTCTACTCTGTTTAGCTTAAAGGACGTTTCCTACTGATTTGATAAGTGTTTATTTTCATAAACAGCATAGTTAAAAGAGAAATAAAACTTGCATTTTGCAGGTGAGGAAACCAAAACACTGGGAAACGGTCACATCACATGGTGGAAGTAGGAAAGTTAAAGCCAAGAAAATAACCTCACAGTCTTTAATTCTTTGGATAAACAGTTCATTCAGTAGCCGCATATTGTAACACTGTAAATTCTTTATAGTTCATTTGTTTGTTTGTTTTGCATTCAAATATCCTGTGTCTCAAGAAAAATGAAGGATGTTTATGTTGCTTTAGCTATACAAATTTTATCCTAATTCACTACAAGATCACCTAATTATTCAAAATCCCAAGAAACTAAATTATCTGAATCCAGGCAAATTTTGTCCTTGCAAATGCAATGGACACTTTGTTCTCTAATAAACTCTGTTTATCCAAAAGGCAGCAATCCTAGGTTGAGACAACTGATTAGCAATTTTCAGTAGATCCATAAGTAAATCGTGCAACCTTGACAACCTAAGAATCATCCCGGTGTTTCTGAAATATTCCTAATCTTTTATACGGTATTTTCAAAACACAGGTGAAAATTAGAAAATAGGTTCTTCAATTGAACAGTGAAGTATTTCGATGCATTTTATCTGTTTTTGTAGGGTAGCTAAAAAACCAACACTATATGCAGAAGACATCATAAGTCCTCACTGCAGGTACAAAATACAAAAAAGTGGTTCTCTTAGAATATAAATGGGATTCTTCTCACCTACTTCCCTATGTTTACAGTGCAATACAGCTTACCGATCTTATCTTCCCTTTATAGACTTTGTGGGTTTGTCTGACATAACAAACTAAACACAGCCACAGCACAGACATGAGCTCTGCCCTGAAATCTTCTATAATGTTAAAATGTAAATATAGTCCCTTGCTTGATTTCAGCCTAGTCCAGCTACAGACTAAGCCTGGCTTAGCACAAGCCAGGGACTGCTTGGAGAAAGCCACCCTGGTCTGGAGAGTAAGAGAGTTTAGCTCTGTGGGTGAGAGCCATGCCATGGCAACTGGTCCCATGGCTGGAGAACCGTGCGCTAGAACACATGGCACCTTACCAGTCTCGTAGCCCTTCTGAACTGCTTGTGTGGTTTCCAGCAACTTTCCAGAAGTTTTTAAAGCATCTATCTTTCTAGTTTCCCCACAGGGTAAAGAAGTACAGAGATTCTCAGTTTACAGTTGGGGAATTTTGCTCCAGATATCTGTACTGCCTATTACAGCTGTGCTTGAGTTTCTAAGTTCATGGAGCCAAGTAGCGGACTCCAATTGTCTCTACACTTCCTAAAGATTCAGTTACCTGAAGCAGAACTGCTGTGTTTGAGCTTTCATGCCTGGAGAACCAAAAACACTCACAAGGAGTTATATGAGTTAGCCTTTTCTTTCATAGGTTGGAGGTAGTCTATGGCTTCTATCAAAATACCACGACAGGAGGAGGAGGCGGTGATGTTCCCCAGGAGCTAGTGCATTTGCACAAGATGGATGAGCCTTGCCCCATACAGACAGGAGATGAGGGGATGGAGACACCCCTATTCTCTCATGCTGGGACTGTCCCATTTAGCAAAGGTCAGAACTCAAGAGGCAGAAGCAGTGAGCACACCTCTGTTAATCAACAACCTTCAGCCATGAAGTAAAGCTCACCACTGAGGTACTAACACCACCAATGCAGTGTGAGGCATTCCTATCCTGGGGCCAAATCGATGATGAGGAACACGGAAATTTAAATCACATGAAGATATGGGTGAAAAAGAAACACTCCTGGAGCCTAAGTGAGCATCTAATGATGCTCTTTAGATAGGAAAAATAGGGTTTCGTTTCCTACTTCACTGAACACCTGAGATAACGTGTGAAAATACTCAATGGCATCCAAGAGTTCCCTCCTAGAGATGTGCATTGACCACCATGCTGTGAAGTTACGGAATCTTTTTCTCTGACTCAAATAAAATCTGGAAAAACAAGCAACAGGAGGGAACTGAAGGAATTTTCCCTGTAAAATTCCCCACAGACCGGTTGGTAGGGCTTCCCCAGGAGATGGGTGCATGATGTGGATTCAAATCACCTGTTCGAGAACCAAAGTCTTTTTTAGGCAGGACAAGTGAACTAATCGTGAGTCTACTGATTAACACCAAGAGGAGACAATTGGATAGAGAGGAAAGTGCTACCTGCTACTCCTTTGCTTTATATTAAGCCTAACTTGTTAAACAGTCTCTAAATATACCTAAAAGGTTTGAGCTTAGCACTGAAGATGTGTAATTACTGGATTCTGACAAGGCTCATATGTGTAGAAGCATGCAACTACTCAGCACACTCAAAAGAGGGTGCTCTGGAGATGTCCACGAGCAGGAAATCAAAAACTCACCTGATCTTCAGGCCCTTTACTGGAACCTTCATCGAACCCACAGGCAATGGTATATGGTGGGAATGGTTCTGACCAATATGCCTCCTGTGTACAGTTTCTCTGAAGGAAGCCTTTGATTGTAAAGTATATCAGAGAATGAATTATAGAGGGGGGTGTTCTTTAAGTTTTGACAAGAAATAACAAATTTTTATTCCCACTTTGATTCTTAAGTTAGGCACTTACAGGTCTAGTCATGTTCAGCAAGGCTAGCTATAGGGTCATAATATTCTATACATCTATCATTTAAAAAGTTGAGACAGATGTTCCCATTCATTTCAACATGCAGTGGAACTTCTACATTTCATATAGGAAATTCATTCTGCGAATTCAATCTTTACACAGAGGAAATCAAATTACGCAGCCTATCCTGCATTTACAACATAATTTGTGTTTGTGGTCAAAGTCCTGAGACACCTGATCTAGCTTTGAAGTTAAATATAATTTTTGAACTTGGTCCTGCTCTGACCGGAGGATTGGACTAGATGACCTTTCTAACATTAATTATTCTATTACTTTATAAATCAGTGATTCTATGACATACTTATATTCCTTTATAACCTTAGCAATATAGTGCAATTACCCATGTTTTTTAGACCACCAAAGAGATCAGACGATTAGTACAGCATAACACAAAACAGAAGAGTACCAAATATTGACCATAAGCCAAACTGTGTATCTGGATAATTACTCTATGTCAGCTGACATAAAATAGCATTGTGAATCAGGAAAATAAGTAAGTTACTGAATCTTTAACTATTAGAATTTATTTTCACAATATCTAGAAATAACAAGAATAGGAAAAAAGTCTTGCCATGGATATTGGTGATTTCTTCAAAAAATCTCGGACAGGGAACTTTAACCACTTCCCCAAAAGTGGCTCTGGGCCAGCAGGTTAGACCATCCCAATCTCTGGTGCATCCTGAAAAAAAAGTGCCTCTAAATAAACACACACAGAATATCACACAGTTGATCTCCCATAATGAGATGGTCTGTGGCTTCCCACTAATTCACATGCATGAAGAAGAGCCACAACAGGACATGCAGCTCTGCAGGTGGAAGATTGTATTGTTTTGCTCTTCTCCTTGAATGCATCGTTGCTCACATATGCACTTGGCATTCCAGCTGGACCTTCCCCCACCTTATCTCATGAGAGAATGTACCTGGAATTCAAGCAGACACAATCTGAAAGTCAAAACAACTGGAGCTCTTTCTACTGTCAAAACAAAAGTGACCAAAATCAAAATATTGAATAAATACTAGCACTTGAGATTTCTCATTGAAAAACATCAAACTTAAGAGCCTTAGTCTCTTGATTCCATGCTTAAAGTCTACCAATTTCACCTGACTTAAAGGATATAAGGGCTGAAGTCCTGGTCTTAGGCAATCAATGGCATTTTTACAGTGGACTTCAACAAGGATTAGATTCATCCCAAACTAGAAGAACATCTCTCAGCACCGTATACAATAACTACCATCAGGAATAGGTCTGACTGGTTGGCATTCACGAGGTTCCCTAAACCAGAGGTTGCTAGCTGATGACGCAGGACATGCTACTAGCTACGAGTCCAATAAAAAAGGTTTTCAGAAGTTATAGTTAATCACAGCTTTGGCACGGATGCATCACATCATTGAGACTCAAGCTGTGGTCACGCAGTTCTGTTGGCATGTAGGTGGGTGCAGAACAGAAAAATTATCAGCGTGTAAAGGTGCCTGAACCAATAAAAAAAGCACCGCGCTGTAACTGAAACTAATCTCTAGATAGTCGTAAGGTGGATATAAAGCAGTGCATGAGTTTCATTTGGGAGGTGTTATTTTCTTTCACTGATTCTTTTCTGTTTCCTCTGTGACTGATGACAAGGCAAATCTAAAATTGTCAAGAGCTGAAATGTGGAAGCAATATTACTTGCCTGGAGCTAAGGAAAGTTACTCTTCGGCTTCTGAAAGGATAGTCCTGAGAATCTCCCACAGCATTATCCTCATATCACCCTTGGGAGGATGAGATTCCTGGTATCCCCAATTTGCCAGATGGGAAAATAGAAGCTCTGATTCATTATCTCTAGTTTTAATTATCTTAAATATGTTAGCTAATCTTAGCTATGTTCCCTCTGTAATCAGTAGGAAGAGACAGGGACTTCCAGCACATGATTCATCGCATATATTGGCAGCTCCTTTCTGAGGACAGGATGAATCACTGGCTGCAAATACCTAGGGCTCTCTGATGATTACAGCCTAAACTATTAGGCTGCTAATTTTCAAATGAATAAAGTCAGGTAATATGAGTCCTACTTAGACATGCAGTGGCCCACACACACAGACTTAGGGACTTAAGGGTCCCTCTTAGAGGAACTATAGTACCTTTGAGGAGCTCTGTCTAAAAATCTATTGTATTTGACAGTGTGGGGTTAAAAACCAGAACCAGGTGGCCTTATGTAGGAGTGAAACCTGTATGTTTTAAATCTTAGATCTGGCTTCATTGCCAGTGAGTTCTACAGTTTCTATCAGAGAAACTGCTGAGTGCAGAGGCAGCAAGAACATTTTACACGCCAAGGCTTTCAAGAGACTAATGATTGTCCAAGTCACCTGAGACTCCATCAAGACAACTGCAGTAGGAATTATATCAAGTAATGTTGATGTCATAGATATTTAAGTCTTCTTCAGTAACCCAGGGCTTTTTCTTTTTTAGACAATGGAGAAAAATAAGCATTTTTAGAGCTTGATGCAATTGACCTATTTTACACATCTACTTCAAGATGAGAGGAATTGCACCCTAGACTCTACTGATGACACCCATTAGACACCGTTTTGTACAAGAATAATGTGGAACTACTTTCAACTGAAAAGTCTGCAACATAGACTAATTCCAGCTCAGATTCTCTGTGAGTGTTGAGAAGTAACTCCGTACAAATTGTGATCCTTCAGTTTGTCTCGTGCAATTCCTGAAAACTGAAAAGCAAGCCAGGGACTTTTACCAATCTTTGTCTAGTTTTAAAATACCCCAGATAAAATATTGGGGATTAATTGTTTTTCCTGATCTAATGTTTCATTTTAAACTATATTGAGAAAGGCTGTAAATACCAGAACAGATTTTGATTAAAGTTTTTCCATCTCTAGGGAATAAAAGGTGGAAAGGGGAGCTTTGAGAAGATCAGAGTTGACAAGGTTCAAGATTTTAAAATAGTTTAACAGAAATCTGAGCAGTTTTTATTTCTTTGAGTAGCCTTTGCTACAAAGAGGATTCCCAAATAATGTAATTATTTTTCTGGTGAAGAGAAAAATACTTGGAATGTCATATTGTAATGCATGTAATAAATCATTATAAAAAATGCCTGATTTTTGCCAGAACTTTTTTGGGTGGGTTACTGGGTGTTCCAAGTGCAAAATGTGTCCAGGAGGTATTCTGGACTTGATTAAAGGAGGGGGGAGAAATACTACTAAAATACAGTAGGCAAGTACAAGAAGGGTATCAGACATCAGAGTGATTATGTTAACATAATCATAACATATTTATGTTAACATAAATAAGAAGATAAAGGAAATATCCTGGAGGTTAGTCTAAATTTTGGTAGGCTGCTAAAGGTAGACTTCCAGGTGGTTGCAATACTTCTATTCATACCAAGTGCATGAGGCCTCATGTCTCATAACTCCTCTGTAGAAAATGAACATCTGATAATTCATGGCAACTGAAAAATCTCGCTGAGGTGGATTTATACTTTTTTAAGCAAAGTTGGACAGAAAAAAATATGACTGAAGTTTTGAAAGAGTTTGAACATTTTGAAATTTCACTTTGAATCAATTTAAAACATCTCCACAATGCCAAAACTCCAGCAAAGAGAAACCTCTACAGAGCATTTAAAAAAATATTTTACAAGCTCTCTGAAATGTTCATTTTGATTTTCAGAATTTATATTTGAGCATGTAATAGATTTCAAAACACCACCACAATAAATCTTTTCAAACAAAGAACCAAAGGACCTCCAAAAATGTAGAAATAAAATATTTTGAAGAAGTTGGGATTGGTTTTTTTTTTTGTTTTTTTGCAAAGAACATTTTCACCAGATTGGAATGATTCCCAACACAATATAATTTCAACATGCTTTTCAGTGTCTTCTGTGAAAGCTTCTTTGCAGTTTTGGATATAAGTAAAGAACACACCAAATACTTTAGGAATGTAAGACGTTCCAAGTAGAGTTTTCCTGCCCTAACTAAGCCTCTAAACTTGTCAGGGTCTGAACTAATCATCTTAGTCTCAATCTGTAGTTAGTAAAGAGAAATACAACTCCAGAGAATGATTCATTTCATCCTAAAGTAAGCATCTAAACCAGAGGCAATGAAACATGTTCTAGGGACACCCATCTTCCCCCATTTACTTGCAGGGAATCTAAGAAGACAAGTCCTGACTTAGACATTGAACTTTTAAAGATGTCTAAAATGAGATGAGGTAAAGTCTCAGCCTATAGAAGCAGCACTTCAAACTATTAAGAAACCAGATAAAATAGGAATCAAATCTTGACTCAGGAGAACAAATGGTATCTTGACATTGTGCCCCTGAAATGATATACAAGGGATATTTATATCAGAGTTTGACAATAAGGACCGTTACCTTTAAGATCAGGTGAAACAGATTCATTCTTTTCTAAGCAGAGAGCCTCCTCTTTGACCACCTGCTGGAATATCTTGCATTCTGGATGGATTCCCACAACCTCAGTGAGAGAAAGACAAAACAAACCAAGAAGTTCTGTGATTATCGGAATGAGAAGAGCCAGGTTTCTTTCCGGTTTGTACCTTGTGGCTGATACGTTGAGGTTTAAGAATGTGAAAACTCCAGCTGAAGATTTTTCTGCAAAAAGGACAGGTAAATGGCAGAAGGAGGCTGGGATCTCATACATTTATCAGTTTGTATATGCATCTGGATATGTATACTTGTATGGATTCTTCAGTGTATCACAATAGTCAAACTCACATAGCACCTCTTCTCCAATCTGGACATTTATACCACCTCTTATTTACACCTATGTTTTTCACAAAGCTTAAATAGATTTCACAGTCTTTGGATCTCCACCTTTTTGTCAACTGGCCAAAGTTGAATGAATCCATCAGCTATGGGAATATTCACACTGAGTCCCCCAAACATACATGCAGACTCACCCCATAAAACAAATAAAAATAAATAAATTTATTTAAATATACATGGGATTGTTTGGTGGTTTTTTTTAGTTAATTATTTTGGGTGTTTAGAACTACCTATTGGCAAAATATTCCTCTTTTGATCCCTGGAAGATCCCAAGAATCAAGTTTTCTTTATTGGAGGAACTAACCCCAAGTGTGACAATAAAGTCTTAATTACTCTTCAGGAGAGCGTGCCTACTCTGCTTTGATGCTGATACTAATAGAATGGGCTCCTGGTCTTCTTTGAAACCTTGAGATTATAATGCCATAAAAATCATTCTACTGAGAGAGCGCAGTGTGAGCTCTTCCCTTCTGAATGCAGTTGGTATAGTTACAAAAATAGAAGTAATAAATAGGACCAGAAGTTTTAAGTCCATTGGGGCTTAAATAAGAAATACTGAAGTCCAAGAATTTAGTGAAATCAGAAAAATAATAGCCTTAGCCATAGTTTAATCTGAGTGATTACAGAATTTTATCAACATGTTGCCTGAGGATGCAGAGTTGCTACACACTCCTTAGACAGAGGCACTGTTTCATTTTATCAGATGAAGAAATGAGAAAAAATTAGTGACTTCTTTTGGAGCTTACAGAATGATATTTGTCTCACAGATTAAGATACCTACATTTAAATAGCTAAATAGATTTCTAGACATCAGTTGTTGAATAGGGTCTAGATTCATCTTCTCAAGTACAGATACCTAGTGTCATTTAGGTGCTGTCATGTATTTTGCTTGGCCTCCATCTCTCACTCCAGAAAGTTTAAGGTCTACTGTAGTCCTGCATCGTATCTGCTGTGATTGTGAAGATGTTCTTAATACCCTAGAACATCCCAAAATTATATTCTCTGAAAAGGCAATTAATTTATGAGATAGAATCTTCAATGTCAGTGCCTGCTTGTTATCTGAGCTTCTTTTGCAGTCCAGGAAATTTAAAGGATGTCTCACTCACCCAGGAATGATGAGTGCCATTTGGGATGCTATAGGGTATGTCAGCCCTCTTGTGTAAATTCTGCATTAATTTTGCCAGCCCCATGTAGAAGTCTCAAATACATTATTTGATATCTCAAATAATTCTACACACCCATATTTATGTAACTGAATTAATCCCAGTGTCAATAGAGTCAGCAGAGTCTAGAAAGCAACTGAATATCACACCAAAGCCTCCTTTGGGAAATTGGGATCTTCAAGACATAGGGAGTCTTACATGGAATAGAGCAGAGGGTGTGCTCCTTTGCAAGCTATGCTATTCAAGGCAAAGCCACGGGGGCTCAGGGGGTAGTGATTTTAATTGAAATGATGGATTGAAGTCTTTCTGAGACAGTTCCGAGGAAGCCTGTAGGCCATTCCAAACCTCTAATGACTTTGAAAACACAGTACAGATGAAAACATCACTGCTATATTGCCTTTTCAGTCTGAGGAAGTTGATTTATTGGCCTTCAGAATGTTTTCAGTGAGCAATGCAACCAGAACTTCTTTTAGCCTCCACAGAAACTTTACTGGAAGTCATGTAGACTATTATATTTTAGCAATAATATCTGCCTAGGGGAAAAAAAGTAGAACACAACTTTATCTTTAAAAACCTTTAAAAATTCTGCCTACATTTGGGTTTTAAAGTAGCATAGACAGGCTGCATTTAATTATGAGGCCCTAGAGATGGCTCATATATCCTAATATTAGAACAGAAAAAGGATGAAGGACACTGTTTGAAAAGAAAATTAAGACATGGATTTTTCATGCATTATATTCCTCCAGTGGGTAATTCAAAATATATTTTATAAATCAGCATGAGTGACTCTTAAAATAGTACTTCTTGCTGTTCAACTATAGTAACACAATTCTGAAATGAAATTTTTCAGATATTATTAGGATTCCTGCTCATCACTTCATCTTTTAACATATATTTCACTTTGCATTCAGCCTACATAACAAACGAATTATTTGAGTAGTGTAACAAAATGATTGCTGCATAAATCACTCATTATTTCAGTTTATAAAGATGGATTCAACTGGACAGGAAAGAAGTAATTTCTCTACTTTCTGGAATTTCTGGAGTTTATTACTGCTGAGAAACTTTGTATTTGGAGTATTCTTAGGCTTGATGTTTAAAAGTCATGACAACTTGACATGCTGTTATACAACCTACCATCTATACTAAGTCCTCTGGCAAAAAGCTTGAAAGCAATGACCAGTCATAACCCAAAATGAAATAAAAACCATGAAAGGAGATTTGAAATGCCTTTGAGAAAGAAGCACTTGGGAGAGATGGGTTAACTTAACTCCCTCCTCACGCCAGAGGTGCTGCGAATGGTGGAATTATTAGTTATGAAATAATAATTAGTTATGAAATAATTAGTTATGAACATAATTAGTTATGAAAAGTTTCAAAGGAGGAAGGGTTATCCTTCTCCAAAGGCCAACTTAAGCAACACATGCAGCAGATGCAGGTGGAACATAAATGAGGGACTAAGCAGCTGAGCTCTCCCAAATGGTACATTGAACATTGAATACGTGTACCAGACTGCCTGCTGCTCGAAGTAGGCTGCATGTCCTTTTTTCTCTCCCTTGGTAAATCTACACCTGTTGAACCAGACACCATAATTCAGCAGAGCTGCACTGAAATCTGTCGAGTGCTATTCATTTACAGTGGCTGGGGAAGCCCATACCCTACCCGCAGGGAAGCTGTACTGCATTGGTTTTATGCATGACAGAGGAATTGCCATAACAGACCAGATCCCTAGTTCATGTACTCCAGACTCCTGCCTCGGAAAACAGTGATGAATCACCAGAAAACATGATTTTACAATTTATTCTAGAAATCCTGACCTACTGCTGGTGATACTCACCAATGGTGAGATTGTAATCAACCCCACTACCACCGATAGCTAAGCAATTATAATCAGCATGCTCACATTTTTTTGCTTCTGGGTTACTGGATTTGGGGTGGGGGTGGCTATAGCCACCAGAGCCCATTTTTTTTTGTTATAGGCTAGTGTATAGGTTAAATATCACTGACACTTTGGTGTTTGAAAATCAACATCAAGTGCAATTGCAGATGTAACCTACTGATCATCCCTCAAGAAGCAAAAATGAGGCTGGTGTTATTAACTAATAATCTTGTAGCCTTACTGGAAATAATCCCACTGTTACAAAAAAAAAGAAAAAAAAGAAAGAAAAAATGACACATATACAAGAAATTCAGAACAGTGATGATGCTTCAATTTGTTGGTTTTCCTCAGGCTTTAAGAAAAAGAAAGACATTAAACCATTTTACAGTTAAAGAAAAGCCTTCGGGGCAGAACATTACTCGTGATTTGTTGGATATGGCTTACTTATTTTTTGTTATTAATCTCACAGTGCCTTGAGAGAAAAGTGCATGTTGTTGCTCTAATCTGCCTACAATGGTTAGGTGATGGGGCTTTCTAGAAAGCAGGGGCTCTGCATTTGTTGCAGGGTCATGGTGCAATTTGGGAGGCATCTGCTGTAATGACTGAGCTCTTGTAGGAAAAGAGTAGCTCCTGTTCACCTTAGGAAGGATAATTTAGGAGCCAAAACAAAGCAGAGATTTCTGAGGCAGGGATGTCCAATCTGACATGGTCTTCCCTGCCACAGTAATAAGCATAAGAGGCTGATTTAAAATGCTACTTCTTGGATCAACATTTCCTAGTAGCTAGGCAGTAACCTGGCATGAACCTTACTGAAAATCACAGTGGGGTGCCTTCACCCCAAGATACAGAAAACTTACAGGTTTTGTGCAGTGTCGTACTCAAGGAACAGGGTTTTGCATTGCTGAGAATCACAACAAGAAGACCTTTTTGCTGGCTTGTACATTAGTGACCAGCCAAAATTCACAGGGGCGTCTTAACTCTAAGTCCTAGCCACTGAAACGACCTTGCCTGGAACAAAGCAATCACATAGTGAATATTAAAAAGTTACCTATGACAGGCATGGGCATGCTAAAAACCTGGGACAGTTTAGAGAGCCAGATTTTGGGCTTGCGCTTACTTTTGGACTTCCATTTCTTAACATCTGTGAGGTTATTGCATTGAAACCTTAAGTGGTATACTCACTGATAGTAAGTATAACATTGTTTTGTATTTCCACTGTTAGATGATAGTTCATTTATTTGCCCAAATCCAAACAGAAAAAACAATCTAATGGTACTTTGGGCTTTGATTTGTTCATGTTGGACAACATCAGACTTAGCAAGCACGGGGAAGAGAGTTTTTTCTAGCAACACCTCATGCCATACTTAGTGCAACTTAGTTAAAGGCAATCTTTCTCGAGAGCCCATCCAAAGATGGTGCCCCTAGGCTGTTGTGGTGGTAGAAAAACTGTGATTTAGATGTCACATAAAAGACAGATCTTCACTCATTAAGAAGTCCATTAGCACACTTGGGGGAAAGCAGGGACATTTTCTATGCTCTCTGTAAACAAGGGAAGTGCTTCAAAGCTGGGCATCGAATGTATTAGTCACTTTTGAAAGAACAATTCAATGGGATCAAAGGGCCAGAAATAAATTGGTAACACTTAGTCTTTTTGAAAATTAATCAAAAATCAAAGAAGTGGCTGAATTCATTGGCAAGATGGGAAGGTTTCAAGAACTTGAATAGTCTTTCCAGTGATCCGGTTTAGTTTCCAATGCAGTGCAATCCTAAAACCTCATGAATAGGTTTTGTGTCGAGTGCATAAATCATTTACTAAGAATATTCATCATTGTTCTTTTTGCCTCTGTCTCTACAGCTTGCATTCATGTCTCAGGTCGCACCTCAGATCTCCTCTGAAATCATCTTTGTACTCCCTGTTCTCCCTGTCTGTGCTTCCCCTATCCAGTTTTTCTGATATGACTCTGATGCCTGAATATTTTAGGTTTCCCTTATACAAACCCAGAGTTGTCTGCCATTCACATCACACACTGACTCCCAGCTTGGAGGATTAAAACTCACCTGGTATTTTAGAATACAGAAAGGCACAGCAAAGACATTCAAAACTCTTGCATCCCCTGCCCATTTTTAACTGTGGAATGAAGTGTTCAGTCAGTCCTGAAAGTTGGCCAGTGATGCCAAAGACACAGTCCGGAGAACCAGGACATGCTCTGAAATGCATACATTTTTTTCAACTGAAATTTTGATGAACAAGAAAGGCTTATAGGCTGGAAGAAGGCACATGAAAAACGTTGAACACAGGTCAAATAACTGAAGAAGACAAAGAAATCCTCGGCCTTTTTCATAAACCTCTCAGATTGTTGACTGTATCTCATCAAAACCTTCCATAAGGTCTGTCATTTTCCATCTGCTTAACTCCTTTCTCAAAAAGCCAAGTGTTAATTAAAAAGCTTTGAGACTGGGAAGCACAGGTCACTGAAGTCAGGGTCAATTTTCACTTGTGCTTTGAAGGGAGCTGGGACCAACCTCAAGCTCCATAAGCTCTTGTCCATTTCAGTACAACTACATTCACAATCACCACAGCAAGGATCTTTCTATCTACTGTGGCCTATGAGTAATTCTGGGATGTTTATAATGTAATATATGTAGTATTGTGTTCTGTCAGAAAACTACAAGAAACTATAAAAAATAACCAAAGATTTCTTATACAGCAAAAAAGCCCACCGCTCAAATGCGCTTGTATAGATGAGCATCCACGTTGTTTCTACCATATCCAAGCCATGTTTACCACTCTTGATTCTGACTGACTGTAAAGCATGAGGTCACCACAGCAGAGACGTGACTCCAGTCACCAGCAACGTATTTAGTTATCATAGAAAGTCCTGCCCTCAACTTGCAAGCTCTGACACAGTCTTGATCCCAGAAGCTTTCAACCCCAAAGGTAAAGACCTATTTCCAATCTTTCTCTTCAGCCAGATAAACAGATTATTTCAGGAGTCTTTTTCGCTGAAAATGACTACCTAGAGGACATTTTCAGTGTTTGTTTTCTCTTTCTAACTCGATTACCTATGGAACAAGAGAAGCTGAGACGCTGATTGCCTTACAGACATTTAGAGGAATATCTTTTCAAGATTGTTTTTAAGACATTGGAGTAATGCTTGAATGCTCCTCTGTGTATTGGATTGTATTTATCTGACTGTATTTAACTGCATAGCCTTATACAGAACAGTAGTTGCTATACATACATACCCAGGTATGTCAATATATGTATTTACTCATAGGTATTCTGTATGTGACAATAAGGCCATACTGATTTATTTTGTTTATAAACCCTACGTAATTAGTATTAGCTTGAGAAAAATGAAAATGAATTTATTAGCTCGATGCTAAATTTGGTAGAGCATTTAATTGCAACACTTAAAGAATAACAGAACACTAATAACTGAGGATCCTCGTTTTCTGCTGTTGCAAGTATTCCTCCAAAATAAAGAGAAATTTCTCCCTTTTGCACGTGTAGCATGTTGGCCTAAAGGTGGCATTCATGTCACCTGATCCCAAAGAACTGAAACCTACATGTCAGAGTCCATCAGCAAGTTCACTCAACTGAAGCCATAGCCACTGTTCTTGGAGTGAAGCCATAGCCACCTCTTCCCAGTAGTATTGAAGGAGGCTAAATGAGTAGCTTTAGACA
The DNA here is from genome assembly GCF_000690835.1 of Fulmarus glacialis. Classification (NCBI taxonomy): domain Eukaryota; kingdom Metazoa; phylum Chordata; class Aves; order Procellariiformes; family Procellariidae; genus Fulmarus; species Fulmarus glacialis. The sequence continues at coordinate 23,997 of NW_009216218.1, forward strand.
AGATTCCTAATTTTAGATAGATAATTTTAGCTGATTAATCTAAACTCCCCCATCAAGCCTCCCTTAATGATCAATGAAGGCAGCCAAGCAGGTCCAGCGAAGGATTCCTCCTACCTCTCTCAGACACCTATTTGAGGACAGAGTGACTCACCGTACAGGAGTCTGTCTCCCTTCATTAACTCCCTCCAGGCTAATCAAACACCTAAACAGACTGATTCTTCCACACCTCCGCTTCACTATGGAAGGGAATTTAAGGTCTGCAGGGACCGGATCCCTAGAAGAAGCATGTATGTCCCTCCAACACAAATTAGCCAATAGTGGCTATAGCAATAGCTATAGCTGTATCAGAAATTTAGGCACCCAGCTCTGTTTTATTGGGAGCTCAGCATCTTGCCACGGATTTGGATCCATATGCCTATTGCCACAAGAAAGGCTTTGTTAAAGCAAATGTATAGCTCACTGATAATCCACCTATGTTTCCATTCTCACCTCCATTCATTAGATCAGACTGAACCCTTTCCCCAGAAATTTAAAAGTCGTTACGTGTTTGAAGAAGAAAGCAGTTTAGCTCAGCAGAGTCTTTTCTGTTCCCCATCCTTTGTTTCCTGAGACTCTGAACTCTTTAGGACAGGAAAAGTCATTTTTATGCTTTTCAGCACCAATTGCTCTCTGTTCCTTGTCACTTACAAGCAAATGGTAATTTTTAATGTCAAGGACTCTATTCTGCAAGGCACAAAGTATATCCTGCAACATACAGCTCCCTGTGGAGCTGATAGGAGGTAAAAGTACCCGGTTCCACAGAAGAAGTTTTCAGGATTAGCCTTCTGGTTTATTTTTATATCTGAATAATGCAATATTTACAGAATCCACACTAGAATTATTTCTCTGCTCTGACATAATCCTTTGAAATATGAAAGGACCTACTCAGTACATCCTATGGGTCTCTGGCCTTCCCTGACTGTCTAATTTAGGGTACAAAGCTTCCCATGAGACCTGATTTGAGACACAAAAAACACTGATATTTAGAGCACTGACTTTTACCAGACATGTAGTTGGAGTTCATATCTGAGCAATAGTTTGAGGCTAAAAGGTACGTAGAACATGCAGTTTGTAGAATTTCTTTTATTATGGGCACAGTCTGCTGCAATATGCTAAAACATTAAAATGATGCATGGCAGCCTACAGATGTGCATGATACATCACTTCAGGTTAGCTCCACTCTGCTGACAGCTGCAAGAGTAAGTTGTGCGTGTATTATGTGTAAAAAAGCTAGTCCAGATGCCAAAGTCACTCTACCTGTAGCAGTGTAACACTTCAGGCTGACTAGTTTTCCCCGAAAGAAGGGTATTACACATGATAATACCTATACGTGACAAGGTTTACGTAGCAACGACCTATATGCTATCGCAAGTACTGTGTAAATACAGAGGAAAAAATGAGTTCCAGAGGATGTGAGGTGCAGGTGTGAAAATTTACATCCTACCTTTCGCCTTTTAAAACTGAAGGGTCAAGACCGGTCTGTAACCTTCTAGGCTCTCACTGTTACCAGTGGAAGAAAACAGGCCCTAGAGGAACATTCGCCCCATCTGTCTTTCTCAGGACAAGATGAAATGCCTCCCGGAAAGGTGACTGTCTCTCCCTTGACTACAGTGGGAGCTTGAATCCCAGCTTACACTAAACATTTAACTGTGAAATCCTACCTTTCGCCTTTTAAAACTGAAGGGTCAAGACCAGTCTGTAACCTTCTCTCTGTAACCTGTAGGCTCTCACTGTTACCAGTGGAAGAAAACGGGCCCTAGAGGAACATTCGCCCCATCTGTCTTTCTCAGGACAAGATGAAATGCCTCCCGGAAAGGTGACTGTCTCTCCCTTGACTACAGTGGGAGCTTGAATCCCAGCTTACACTAAACATTTAACTGTGAAATGGCTAAAGTTAGAATTAATGAGTCCCTGGGAATCACACCCCTAGGAAGGTTTCCAAACACTTCTCTGAGGCTGAAGGTTGAGGGGAAAGAGGATATATGATTGTACTTGAACTTACACTAGCTGTTGCTAACCAGTCCAGGCAATGCCAGCAGTAGAGCATGGGGCTTAAGGAGGGATATACGTGCTTGAATTGTGTCTCTGTGCTCATACATCTTCCCTGATGTTTAATGTTACAATCTCACCTGCTGCCTCCAGTGCATAGCAGACATAAGGCTGTTCATGCTCCTGCTTGGTGATATTATAAGCAGATGCCTTCAGCAGTAAAAACATCAGTGCCCTCTCAAAGAGCTAAATGTCCCAAATCCATCAGGAGGAACTATTCCTTTTTAGTTATCCTCCTCCTTCAGCAAAGTTGCCTTTCTCAGGACAAGCTGTCCCCTTTTGTCCCTCTAAAGCCATGCTACAGCTATTCTGATTTAGGGATGCTTTTCTGTCCTTTGGAAACTGCAACTCTAAGGAATGGAAATGAAAAGGCATTTATTAATAGCATCTTAGGGATGGAAAATTTTAAAGAAAAGAGCTGGGTCAAACCTCTAACTCAGGAATATTTTTTCTTTCCTCACCTCCTACATCCCCATCCCCTTTTTTGAATCCTTTCCTTATTTTTCTTTCTTTCTACCTGCTCCCTTTTACGAGAAAAGTTACCCTGCCTCTGCGGACATCCCCTCCCTTCCCCGGATCCTGCAGGGCAGCTGCAGAGCCATCCAGCTGTGGGCAACAGTGTCAGGTGCCAGATGTGCTGTCCCCCACCCCCCTCCCCGAACCCAAAGGCATCACCGCCGGGCACTCACCAGCGGGAGCAGCAACCAGCACAAACTTAGCATCCTCCGCAGCAGCCGCCGGGTCCTCCTTGCTCCCTCTGCTTGTTGTGAAGCTGCCAAAAGCCGAGGCTCAGCCCGCCCCTACCTGCCCAAGACCCGCCCCGGAGCGCCTTGCACCTCCCTTCCCGGACACCCGGGTCCCTCCTGGGGGAGCCGGGCACCTTCGAGCCCCGCAGGACCAGGTTTGCGGTGGAGGGAAGGAGATTCTCCAGCACCCCCCTGGGATTTTGGATCCACCTCTATGAACCTGTCTTCTGGTCGCCCACCTGGAAAACTGCGGGGAGCTGGAGCATCGATTGGTCTTTTAGGGTGTAGTTGGAGGCAGATGTTCTCTGTGCAAGAAGAGATGTTGGATTCATCCCTCCTGCTAATGGGCCCGTGCTTGTGGCCGGTGGCAGCAGGTTTTCAAAGGATCTGGGTTTTCAGTGGGTCTGACAGCGTGGTATTCCCTAAGGACTCACACAGATAGAGTTTCTGGGTTTTGGCATCCCCCTCCGCTCGGATGGAAAATTTTGAGCAGTGACAGAGGATTTCCTCCACAAGCTGCATAAGGTCTTTCTGGCCCTTGTGTTACAAAGATGCCTCAAATGTAGTTTTATTTCTTGGTGTAACAGGTGGAAGCTAAAGCCCTTCTTGCCTACGGCTTGGACTGGGGGGGCGGGGGAAGCAAAAAAATTATAGCAATTTTTTAAATGTCAGGGTTCATAGGACCTAGGCACCACTTCTGGGTTTTGCCACAGTAAATATTGCACCAAGCTATTTTCAGGGCCTGGGAGAGCAGAAATTGTGGACATGACAAAAGCATTTTTTCTTGATAAGATTTAAGTGCTACTTCATATCCTGTTCATCATTCATTATTTCCCAATGGTGTTAAACACAGGAGTTCTCTGTAGTCAGAGGAGATCCAGGACTCACTTAAGTTATCCCAAAATAGGCATCTAATGCCATTTGAGGAAATATATATTTTTGCAACTTTCTTCATGAGTGTATAGCTCTCCTATAAGTCCTATATCATGTTTGCCAGTTCCACCTAGATATTTCAGATATACAAGGGCGCCCTGAGTGGCATTCCTTACTTATGTTTAAGAAACTGAGTCACGTCAGTGGTATCTATTAATTTCTCTCTTTGCACCCTGATAGTCCTGACCAAATCACTCTGTCTGAATGGGAATCTAGACAACTTGTACACATGTGGACAGCTGTATTAAAATACTGAAACGTGGGTGTTTTGTATCAGGATGTACCCCACCTTAGTCTTACAAATCAAAGGAAATTGGGTCTAAAATCAAATAGTATCCCCAGGCTCATGCTAGAGAGACAGTCAGTTCTACAACCTGTGCAGAATAAAGAGGGGAACAAAGGCATAGATTTGTGGGATAACATTTGTAACCTAATTCTCATTTACCGCCCCTTTTCTATATGTTTGTCTTTCATTAGTGCATAATGGCATCTGATCCCTTACCTGCACAGACAAGCCTCAAATGCTACTCCAAAAATCAAGTCTGTTACAAAATAAAGAAATTAAAACCTAAAAAAATCATTTGAAGTCTGATTTTGACTGGTTTTCCCCATCTATAAGGGATGAGTTAAAGCTGTGGCCAACTCTCACTAGTCAATAAGGTGGTTCTCACCACACTGGAATAATTTTTAGGATCCCACTACAAGGCAGGTACCACATGGTATCAGACGGTTCCTAATTGTAATGCAAAGGAAAATACAAAGTAGAGGCCTATCAAAAACACCCATTATAATTCCTTCTGAACAGTATTCAACCAACTTGAGTATATGAGATCATAGAATAACAGAATAATTCAGGTCAGAAGGGACCTATGGAGATCTGGCTCCAACAATCTCGTCCCCTCAAAATAGGTCAAATTTCAAAGTCAGGTCATGTTGCTCAGGCATTTGGTTGCTGTGTGTCAAAAAAAAAAAAAAAAAATTGCTCTCAGTCTCAAGAGTCACACTGTAAACACAAAGATGCAATTAAATGAATATCGGCATGATATTCCAGTCCACTGGATATTTCATATTTCAACTGGATTCCATTATTTAAAGCCTCGCAGGTCACTGATGAAGTCTTTTAGGTCATCATAACCTGTCTTCTAGTTTGGAGCAAAACCAAGTGAGAACTTGGTTTTGGTATTTTTTTGTGTGGTTTCTTGACATGGGTGTTCATAAGTGGTCCTTCGGAGAAGGCATTGTTTCTTCGAGCAGATGTGGTCTCTCAGTGCTTCCTTCCTTATGTATTTTCTCCCCTCCATCTGCTTTTCCTATCTGATCTCCAGCTGATCTAAAACCAGGCCACATTCCAATCCTTGAGCTTGAAATTAATTAGCTGGAAACTCCTCTTGTAAGAGTTTTTGTCCATGCTAATAAAGAAAACAAAGCCTGCTCTTGTTGGGTTTTTGTAACATCTCACTGTAGTTAATGTTACAAACCTCGCCTACATTAAAGTCTCCGAGTTCCTTAGTTTACTTATATACCTTCATTACTTTAAACAGATCCTTTTGTAGGCTAAACCCTTATTTAGGCTAAAACCTAATTTCCGTTTGTCATATTAATTTACTTTATTCCTTCTACTCTCTGTTATTTCTCTGTATGTACCCAAAGAAGATCAAATAATGAAATAATACAGGAAAGTAACCATACTTCTCATAATCTCTTGTATGCTTTGATGTATTTTGCTACTTTTTATCACAAAACAGTTCCTTGCCTGATCAGCTGGCTACAGCTAAGCAATTTTTTTTAGTCTTCAACAATTATAGGATAACTAATCTAAGGATCAGCTCTGTTTCCCTACTGCTCTACAACACCAACCTGGGCTCAGAATATAATGCTGATGTGCATAAAAATGTCCTCTTGTTAGCATCAACAAGCAATCTAGCCATCATGATGGTATGAAACTTAATCAATGAAGCAATAGACCTGAGATTCTTCCTAATCCCCATCATGGATATTCTGAATCAATTGATGCCATTTAATAAAAATGACTTGACATTTACTTAGCTGCGTAGAAGTTGCAGAATGTTTTTTCGATACCATATGCTACCTGAATAAGGCTTTTCCATAACAAAAATCTTTCTGAAATGCAACTGCATTTCCTCTGTGTGCATATACAAGCATCTCCTTAAACAACAAAAGTATAGTGCACCGGCACCGCATTGCAATATGAGCCATCAGCCAGAGAATAAAGGTGAATCTATTGACATTTCTAAACAATCTTTTGATAAATCTGACTAAAGATGCAAACCAAAAAGCCCTGGAAGTATGGGAAGAAGGCTGTAATTGCTGAAAGCACGTAATCCAGTGGTTAGACAGAACATGACATTACTGAGTAACATGTTGCCACTATAATTAAAAACAAAGCTTCACTGTACCTAAAAAATGGAGGGTATATAAACAGGATGGAAGTTTTATTCCTGAGACTGATCTCTTGTGATGTTTGAGGGAGTGGAGTGAAAGCAGGAAGATAAAACAACTGAAGAAACGGATTGTTGTTGAGATACTAAAAAGGTAAGGCACTAAATATCAGAAAACAAGTACTTAGAGCTGCATGAGGATAATTCATCCAATTCTTTTTCTTTGTATATACTAGCTGTGTTATCTACTTACTATTTTTCTTGGGTAAAATTGGCTCCTGCTCTGTCCTGGGACTCTGATTCCATATGTACCCATATTCTGTTACTGCTACCCGGCCTGACTCCAGGGACACCATGGAAATATAGGCAGAGTTTTGTCATACAATCATGGACACTTGGCTCATGTGGTTTCCATCCCACGTATTTTAATCTGTAAACTTTCCACCCGAGCATCTAAGATGCTTTCTGAATTTGAAAAATATATCTCATCCGTACTTATCTACCACAAACATACTATTTAGATTATTTAAAAAATAAACTCCTTTAATCTTTTCAGTATTTCTACTTTAAAAAAAAAAAAAATCTGTCAGTGATGCCTTCTCTATTTCTATTGTATCTTATTTGTTGAATAAGAAAGTCATTTTTTCAAACCTAAGGGAAGTTACTTTTTCCAGTGACACACAATGCAATCTTCATTCCTATTAATAGTCTCTAAAGAGTTGACAAACCAGCTGTTCCTGTCCTCAGAAATAGTTTTATGCATTACGTTATTCATTTGTTCTCTTGCTTTCCTCTGGCCATTTCAACTCAAATTCATTTCTACTTGTTTTTCAAGATGAGTAGAACAACACTGATTTTTATTCACTAAAATGTGGTTTTAAGACTAAACTCGCTGCCCTCATAACGGCCAAGGAAAGATCCATGTTTCTTCTAGGCATAGGTTGAGTCTACAAAACAGAAGATAGGTAAACATGAGTAACCTATTTTTAACAACATAGGAGTTCAGTAACTGGTGTGTACTGGTCTCTGCTTCTTCTACGTTTAACAGAGAGAAGCGCATCTTTTGTCCAGACTTTTCTCTTTGATTAAGCCAATTTCACCACTGACTGTAGAGGGGGCTCAGGCAGCTAGCTCATCTCACACCCCTACAGTAGTACTTTTCTCATCTAACTTCAGACATTAAGAGAGTAAATGTGAACTGATTATATGAGGTTATTTTCACAGTCACAGACACCATTGAATGCAATTTGCCTGACATAATTTAAATGTCTACAGAGGACAAGATAATCAATTCCTCAGGGCATACTCACCTCCACTAAAAGGAGGAGAGGATGATTGCTCAGATGTAGATGTTTACTTTAGGGGTGAAATTCCACACTTTGGTGTGGACACCTAATGTAGGCATCTATCTGGATGTGTAAGCTGGAAAAGTGAGCTCCCGCTGTGGTTAATAGCCAGTCTAAACTAATTAGCTAAGCTTCCTTTACAATTATGGGAACAAGATAGAAAGTTCCTGTTAGAAACTCATTTGTATTATATTGTGGTGGGAGGTACTGAGTCCTAAGCCATTCTCTCTCTTTTAAGTGACTTCAAAGGGAGATGAGAAGTGGAGTTTGTTAAAGCCATTGAGAAATTTAGATATCAACCTGTAGGTGTCTAGATGCAGATTGGATGTTTAAGTTTCCATTGGGGTCAATAAAAATCTCAAATGGCACCTTCAATTATTCCATTGAATGGTTCTTTAGACTCCATTGACTGTATTGGCTAAGATCCCGTATAACTTCATACACCTCAAGGCTCAATTAAGTTGCCCAATAATAGGTGACCAGTGCCAACTGAGATGCCTTAGTATATTTAACATTCACAGGAGCCTGGCAGGTATGAAACATAGGCACTGAAGACATGGCAGGTTGAGGCTACCCGGGTAAATAGACTTAGATTCCTGTGTGTGAGCAAATGAATCAAGCCTGAAATCAAATAAGATAAATCCTAGCCAGAGCAGACATCTGATCTAGGTTGGCTTTTAACTTACATCTTTGGTGAGATGAATCTCATGCTATGTGTTTCTTAAAGATTATTTGAATTACAACAAGGCCTGGCTGCACTCCTTTACCTAAACCTGCTTTTCATGCCATCACAAACTGTTTCTCCTTAGGATGTTAAGCTTCTTGCAGGGTTGTATCATCCAGTTATAGTACACTTCACTGATGATTTCACTTCCTTCATTTAAAGCCGCCCCCTCAATCTCACCTAAAAATATACATGCAGTCTTTTGCTGAGGGACATTATTATGAGATTTTTGTTTCTTGGTTGTTGTACTATTGTTGTTGTACTATTCACAGTTGGACTCCAAATAAGAAAGGAATGAGGTCCATGACTCACTTTATGAGCACACTGCTAGTCCCTCCATATATACTGAAGAGCTGAGAACATGTAAAAGATCCCAAAGTTCATTTTCTTCTTCAGCTTCCTACGTGCGGTAAAATAATCGCTGACAGCAGAATGTAGTTTCTGTGGTGATTTTAAAGATGCATGGATGTTAATACAAACACTAGCAGTTGAATGAGTATTGTTGATGTCATTCCTTTCTGTTCTTTCAATGGAAGATATTACTGTGTACTTCTAATGATCCCAGTGCTAAGACTGCATTAAGGTTATTTGGATCAAGCTTTGGAAGGGTAGATGATGAGAGCGGACATGTCACAGGAGCCATAGCAGAAGATCCATGGGATCTACAGAACTTTTCTGGCAGTGACAAGCCAGAGTGCTCTGCTGTCAAAAATTACGGTAGCATGGTTTTTGCTGTGCCTTCCTGTGCTACTCTTCACATTAAACGTAAGGAAATATGATCAGCTTTGTAATGGATATACACCAAGAGACAAAACTTCCTCTGAAAAACGAATGGAAGACTGTCTTTCCACCACTACTTTTTCTAAGCAACAACAAAGTTCTCAATGTGTTGCAGTTCTTCCTGTCATTCAACATGATCTTCTTAGCACGTCTAAGAAGTCTCTCAGCTTTATGGAAGTATCGTATCGCATTCAGTTCAACCCAAAACCCAAACCAATGGGAAGGGCTTTCTGAAAATTGGATCTGGTCCAAAGCTTGCATTTGCCCTAGCAAATCAAATTGGGCAAGGGCCCATTCTGTGGCTGCAAGAAAAATGTTAGAGACAGTTCCTGTCCATATGGCTAGCTTCTCTTTCCCCCAGAAAGAGCCCAGCCGCATCCTTACTGATTGGAAACAATCTCTGGACTGTGCTATCACCTGAGCTGTGCCCAGGCGTGATCTAAAAGAGTGCTAGGCCAAACCATGCCAGGTAGTATGCTAGCAATGAAACAACATAGATGCCACAAACACACCAATGCTTCTGTCTATCCCTGGCCCTCCTTATTTTCTTGTTTTCATGCCATGCAGATAGCCCTGCTCTGAAGAAAATGCTTTCCAATTTGACATTGGCAGAAGTGAGGGTAAAGAGTCAAGAAAGTGAGACTGAACCAGATGCAGAATTACTACATCCTTCAAAGCCCGTGGATGAAGACAGAGGAACACAGTGAGCATTACAGCAAATGTGTGTGCTGCTGCCAATTAACTCAGACAAACATACCCATGTGTTTTCAGGAGATGGTAAGCTTGCAAATATATTCACAGAAGATTTTAATGTCTAGAAGAAGCATCACTTATGGGAGGAACAGCGTGAAGAAGGTGATACATGGGTGTGACGCAAACACCGTATGTATGAGTTTGATGAGCTGGCCAATTTCTTAATAGTCAGAGGACGGCGTAAAGAAGAACCATCTAGGAGGATGATAAGCTAAGAACTGATTACCTTTTGATTAGCTAAGAATTACATACAGAACAAGATCATGGTATGTAAACACATTGATTTTTTTTAATGACTGGTTATTAGAAAAATAATGTGAAATATCTAAATAGCAATAAATACAAGGACCCGACTCCAATATATATTCAGCCACCATTCCTAGCTGATGAATCCATCTGTGACCCTAGAAAGTATGAGGTTTTTCTCACCTTCTTTAAGCTTTTATGTGGTAGATATGTACAGCTGAGATAGTCATGTCATAGCTTTATTTGTAATGAAAGAAGAAAAGCAAACATGCTTAAGTGTCTTTTTTAAAAATTTTTTCTTATATTTTTATTTTAACATTAGACCAATTGGATCCTGTGTGCCATTGCCTATACTGATTAAATGAATCCAACACATAAATCCTTTATGTGATCTACCCCCTGGAGACTCATTATTCTGAGTGCTGGCATTTTAGAGAAGCAGAACTAAAGAAAAATGAAATCATAACAGGAACCACAAGCTTTCCTGTGAGGGAAACTTTGTGTGCTCAAGGCCAAGCACTGCAAGCTATGCGTAGGGGGAAATTAGTTGACACAGTTTCTGGGAGTGCAAAATACTGTAGCTAAAGATTTCTGAGTCACAACCCCCAGATGGGACAGAATCAAGTCTTGTAGGGATGAAACTTTCTTGAAGGTCTTCCAGCTAAAGTTGTAGTTATCAGAGCACTAGTATTTGCCCTAAAAAGTAACTACCTCAGGAAAACAGGAGGGTCATCAATCTCTAGGATTAAACAGAAAATTCTTTTGGTATCTATGTAAAACATATCAATACCAGCCTACTCACTTCAAGATACATATTTGGCCTATGGAAGGAGAACTGTGGAATACCTCCATTTACACCAATCTTGGATGAAAGCCTTATATTAGTTTCCTCTGAAGTGACTTAGTCCCCAGTAATGCCGAAGTTAGGCTTCTGCTCTGAACTGCTTTGTGGAAGGGCATCTCTCTCCTTTTCTACTGATTATAGGGTACCGAGGGGGACCCTTCCCTTATGCAACATACCTAAAGTTTGACAAAGTGGATGCTGCAAAGTGTATTCCCTAAATGTTACCCTGAGGAACACATATAAGTAACTGCACAATCTAAGCTACCACACATCTCAGAAACAGCAATCCCTTCAGACTCTTAGGAGCTGAAGTATTTCCTATTTCACAAATAATATCTGACAGGCTAATAATGAGAAAGGATCAAATATAAAATGTATTAAAAAAACACCATCAACTTTGGCTATGAAAACTACTACAGGGAGACCTTTTTCTGTTTTCTTCTTTTCTTTATTCCCACTTCCCTCCCTCCCTTTCTTTCTTGTTCCTTTTCTAGTATAAAAGATTCCCCCCCCTCCCCAGAAGAGATTAAATACATAAAAAAAAAAATCTTATGGCTGTCAAAGGGTTTTCAAATTACTTCTTTTAGATTTGATGAAAACTGTATTTCAAATAACATATCTAGTGAAAATCACAATCCAAACTAATATTCAATGAACAGGTCCGTTTGTTAGTGGCAGAACATCTCTTCATAAAAAATCCGTGACAAAAATAATATGGAATCCTATTTTTTTTAGAGCTAGACTTTTGTTTCATGTTATCACAAGTGTGGTGGCACCAGATAATTATCACCTTACCCTCTGATTCTTAAGTGCAGGAAGAAAAATCCATGAACCTCACCCAGGAATAGACCAATGAAACAAAGAAGAGTTTTTATCCTGCAAAATTTGTGAACTTGCTACAGTTTAACTGATCTGCAACAGTTTAACTAATCTGCAGGAAAACTGTAAAAAATAACATTTGTCTCATTCATGGCATTTACAAGGAAATTAAAAAGAAATCTTTGACTCAAAGTGAGAATATTGTTTAAACTTTTGGCAAATCAGTAAGTCAAAATACCATCTGGGGCAAAGTTAAGGCTGTAGTGAGATTCTGTTTTGAGCAAACTTAACATTTCAGAAGAATAGATTGTATATTTTACTGCTGTAACTGCTACATTTTTTGTTACTACATATTTTTTGCAGTAACTCAACAATATGACGTATTAAGGGTAAGCGGATGTAATTTTGAGTGCTACCTGAACACCCATATTTTAAGAAAATGGTAATAGTGGAAGCAGAATGCCACGTGAGCCAATTCTGCAATTCAAGTGACATTATTTGAATCCTTTCTAACAAGTCGACCATTGCTTGATTTAGTAATTCTACATGATCAAAAGCTAACTACATTGGTTTTATCGTAGGATAAAGATGATGCTGTTTTGATGATTTTGTTATGATTTTGTGTAGGGCTTGCCTGTTGTTACTCTTATTTTTCTAGGGGCCATTACAAATGGAGGTGGTCCTGCCCCTCTACTCTGCTCTGGTGAGACCCCCCCTGCAGTGCTGCGTCCAGCTCTGGAAGCCTCAGCACAGGACAGACATGGGCCTGTTGGAGCGGGTCCAGAGGAGGACACAAAAATGATCAGGAGGATGGAACACCTCTGCTATGAAGAAAGGCTGAGAGAGCTGGGGTTGTTCAGCCTGGAGAAGAGAAGGCTCTGGGGAGACCTTATTGCCGCCTTTCAGTACTTAAGGGGGCTTATAAGAAAGACAGGGACAAATTTTTTAGCAGGGCCTTTTGCAACAGGACAGGGGGAATGGTTTTAAACTAAAAGAGGGGAGATTCAGACTAGATCTAAGGAAGAAATTGTTTATGATGAGGGTGGTGAAACACTGGCACAGGTTGCCCAGGGAAGTGGTGGATGCCCCATCCCTGGGAACATTCCAGGTCAGGTTGGACGGGGCCCTGAGGAACCTGATCCAGTTGAAGATGTCCCTGCCCATGGCAGGGGGGTTGGACTAGATGACCTTTAAAGGTACCTTCCTACAAAACTATTCTATGATTCTATGAAATAACAGAAATAAAACTGTGTGAGAAAAGACATCAAAACCATTTTCTTTCCATTAAAAAATTCATGTAATTCAACCATAAGGTGGTTTTGGGTTTTTTTGAGACAACTATGCAATAGGGAGAGTATTACACAATTATATTCAGAGAATTAAGCTATTTCCTACAGCATTAGTTGAGTAATGTGAGAAAATTCTTATTGTAAATACCCATGAAAAATAGCTGCATGAAAACCAAGTCAGCATTAAGATTGATCTATACCCAGGAACTCATCAATAGAAACTACATAAAAGCTAACTCAGCATTACAATTGAGTTACACTCAGGAGAGCAGGAGTAAGAAGCAGAGTAAGTGTGCCACGAAGCTTAAAGAGGGGACAAGCTTACAGGTTGGGATTGTGAGGTTTTACCTTTTCAAAGATCCTATTGTATGAACTCGGTTATTTGTCCAAAATTTCCTTTCTTTTAAAGACAATTGTGACTGCCTTCCTCTGCTTTCTCCAACAATATTTTAAAACTAGTAAAAAAACTCTGGACTTACGGTAGTTAGTCCAGAGAACATAAAACCATAAAGTTCCCCTTAAACAGGGATAATTCCATTTATACTTATAATAGCTAGTTTTCTGTGCTGAACATGGTGAACAGTTCATCATTTATACATATTCACTGAACTCCTTTTCCTGTTACTTAATTTTTTATAAACAGCTTTTAATTCTCCCAGATTAATTATTTGAAAAACTGGTGAATAATTTTTGCATACTGACAAAATAACTTTGACATGAAGCTTCAGGCACATGGTACCTTTACATTCTTTGATCACACTGACTTAGCTTCTGGTCTTAGTTTCCTGATGCAGAAAATTACAGTGATTATGTCAATATTTGGGCTTTTTTTGTGTGTCTCTAATATACAATACTCACCTGAAGAGATCATGAAAGTGATTGTTTCCCTGCTGTTTCTTTCTCTCCCAGGAAAAACAATTGTGAAAAATGAAAATAGAAAACTAGTCCACCACAAAATCCTTACAATATTGTTGGTGAAAAAATTCTCTAATGTCGCTCTAACCTGTAAGTAAAGTCAAGATTTACACACAGGCCAGCTAAAATACCAGAGAAGGTGATGAAGGTGCAAACAGATGAAAAAAAACTGAAATCACACATTATCCTTAACAAGCACCTACTTTTAATAGCAGTCAATTATCAATTTATAGGGCCAAATGAGTCAACAGGCATTCAAATGTGACCAGCTGAGCTTAATATATTGTGTTTAAAGTGCTTGACTTGTGTAACAAACAATTAAGCCATTGACCATGTTGGCCCAGAACATTTTTCAGAAGCTGAAAAGAAGCTGAGCTGCAGATTGCTGGAAGTCAGCCAGGTATTCTTGGAAGAATCACTGCATAGTTGTGCTCTTATACCTTTACTGAGCTTTCTGCTACAGCCACTGTTAGAGAAAAGATTCAGCTATTTAATGCCTTTGCGCTGAACTGCATCACTGGTTTTCATGCTCTTAAGCTTTAAAAAAAAAAAAACAACAAACCCCCAAAAAACAACAAGCCAATGTATTTTCTCATTTTAAATATTTCAGGACTGGAAGGTTGATTCCGCTATTTAAATAAAAGCTCTTTGAGCAATAATGTTTTATTATATTGTTTGCCATTAAGAGGCCCTGAATTTTCTCTGAGATATTATTAAGGAAATAATAAAACAACACCACTCGCATTTACACTTGCTGCTAAATCTGCAACTCTTGATGCAAATATTAACCAGCAAATCAAATGACATAATAGAAGCAGAAGGTGGGCGAAGGTGAATGCACAAAGCAACGCTGGATTTTCTGATTGTTAGTTTATTCTTAGAATTGCTTTTCAGGCGGGCATATGAATCCTGAAAAGATACATGATTACATCCTTGAGTACAGGTCTGGCCTGGGTACACATCCTCAGATCTTTTCTTGGAAACATCACCACCTTAATTCAGGTTGAAATGAGCAGGTGATTAGTAGGTTATTTCTGCAGCCTCCTATTACAAGGGATATAACTATCAGTTGCAAAATACAATTCTCTTCTGAGAACAACAAAAACAGCTCCTGTGGCCTCTGTTAATTAATAGATGGCAGTGAGCTTTGTATCAAGGACTTAAATGTTTCCTCCTAATGCAGGGTTTGTTGTTATTATTGTTTCTCCTCCTGACACTGGAGGGCTTATTATAGCGGAAAAGCTACTGAGGTAGAATCACCATAATTAAAAAGACATTTCATGAAACATGAAGCGGCAACAGGAAGACTGTCCTCTTTTGTGTTGGTTAAATGTGAAAATACTTAGCGACCTGAAGAGTCTGAGGGGCTGGCGGTATGTGCCCAAGTGTTGTTTGTGGTGATGTACTAGCTGCAATGGTGAATTAAACAAAAAGAGATTTACGCGGCAGAGGATTCAAGGACCTAGTGAGAAAAAGAAAGCAAAAATAGCTAGTGACCTTTAAAGACGCTGGTAATGCAGGCAACCTATGCAGAGGGTACTTTCTCCACCGTACATTGCCTTCTGCAGTGAGGCCTGACATGCAGGTGGGTTCCATCACCTCTCATTAACAGCTTTGTGCTGGTTTGCACTCAGCTGCCAGTGCAGAGACAAAGGTCTTACCTCTGACAGGGAGCCGACACCTGAATTTCATACTGGAAGTGAGCAAGTGCTGTTGGTTAGGAAGGAAAAAAAAAGAGTGTGCAAGTCAGGGCACTACTGAACTGAGACTTTTGAAGTGGAGGAGCAGGAAAAATTGATTTTTCAGCTTTCTGTTAATTCTTATAAATGGAAAAGATGTTCACGCTGACCTGGTTGTTTTTTCCCCTTCAAGTATACCAGTGAAGCAAAAAAAAACCACAACAGGTCAGAACAAGTAGAAATAGGTTGCTTAGGTTTTAATAATTCTCTGGTTTTTTAAGTAAAGTTCATGGAAAATCACAACATGCCAAATGTTGCATGATAAATATCAACATACTGTAAATGAAAAACCATACAAAAATCCTCTTTGATACATTTATCACCTTAGTTTATCTCCTCATATCTCTGCAAAGCTAGAACAAGAAAGTAGGGGCCAAATACTGTAAAGTGGTAGAACGTAAATGCTGCATGTATGTGCAAAACTGAGACAAGTCAAGTGCTTGGAAAGGTTTGTTGAGCTCAGAAAGGTGCAAGAAAATAGTTGAATGGTTTATTAGCATGCACTTGCTAGCAGAAATCACATGAACTAATTTTAAAACTGGTAAGCAATCATCTTTATTATGGAACACATTACAGAAATTGAGGTACACCGAGAAACATCTATGTAATGCACATTTATAAACTTGGTAAATGTTTGTACGAGGCCAGCTCTTTAAAGACCTGCTGGTGCATAAATATTGATGACAATCCCGCGACAGAGGAAAAAAGAACAGACAAAATTAAGTCATAGATAAAAGAATCCTAGACAATGGGGTTTTTTTGAGCAGAACCAATCAGCCTGGTAACAAAAAATAATCATCAGATTTTATTGTTGTCTGGGCTTTTGAGAAAAGGTGCCGGCATCCCATCCACGCAAAGTGCTCACTTACACTTTGGATCCTACATTTGCAACCAGACCAACAAGGTGATATTTGAGGAGACACTCTATGGACTATGTCTTGCTCATAATAACTGTACCTCAAAATATGAACTTTGTTCTAATGCAGTATCCAAAGCTCGATCTGAAGGCAGTGGCAGTTGGTTATTTTTACACTGAATCCAGCACAATGCCACCAAAGGAAGGCAGTCTATAACCTAAATTAAGTGTCCTTTCATCCTCATCCCACTTCCAAAACAACCCTAACCCAAGAACTGTGCTTTAAAATTAGATTATAAATTTTCCAACTAGATACAATTTTTCTTTTCTTTTTTTTTCTCCCCAAAATACTGTAATTTTTTTGTGCGTGTGGTTTTTGTGAGTTTTTTTCTTAGCAAAATGTTTAAATGTTTCACTGAAACCCTGCAAGTCAAAACAAAAAGGAAGTATTCCCACAACAAATCTGACAAAATATTCTTTTTTTTTTTTTTTCTTAGGCAACTACTTAAAGAGTAATTCAAGTGCCTAAGGATGGACATCTGGTCCCATTTGAGATACTCGAGGACATTCTGCCTGACCCCCAGCTGCTGCTCCAGAAGGACACAAAATCTCTGTTGAGGTTTAACCCCAGTAGGGAGCTCAGTCCCACACACCCCCAGTGGGATGGGGAAGAGAACTGGAAAGGCAAAAGTGCAGAATCTCATGGGTTGAGATAAAGACAGTTTAACAGGGAAAGCAAAAGCCACGTGCACAAGCAAAGCAAAACAAGGAAACCAGTCACTCCTGCCCATCGGCAGGCAGGTGTTCAGCCATCTCCAGGAAAGCAGGGCTCCGTCATGCGTAACGGTGACTTGGGAAGATAAATGCCATAACTCCAAAGGTCCCCCCTTCCTCCCTCTTCCCCCAGTACAATCTCTTAACTGCGGTGCTGTATCCATCTGCCTTGTGGAGACCTCTGAGATACCCCTGGATGTTGGAAGTGCAATTAGATATCCACTTTTTCATGTCTGAACTGCTCCAGTACTGTGAAAAGAAATGTCAAGAAAAATTGTTTTGACTAGCAATAATCGAGAAAAAAAAAATCTATCTTTGGGGAAGTAGAAATCAGGCTTACTAATAACTTCCAGGCGCTGGAACAAAATCCATGAGTTGAGAGCAAAACGCAGTGCTGAAATCAGTGGTATGGAGCATCTTAAAATTAAATCGCTCTGAAGCCACTTCAATGGTTTCATGGAAGATGACTTGCGTGATCCCTGTCTACTTGTGTGCTCTTACCTGTTTTCTCAAAAAAAAATCTGAAATCCAATGTCCCATTCCAGCCACTCTTGACAAAGCAACAGAGGCTGAATAGCATTACTTTTTACCAGTTTAATGAAAATAAGGAAT
This sequence comes from Fulmarus glacialis, assembly GCF_000690835.1. Taxonomy (NCBI): domain Eukaryota; kingdom Metazoa; phylum Chordata; class Aves; order Procellariiformes; family Procellariidae; genus Fulmarus; species Fulmarus glacialis. Next base: position 41,860 of record NW_009216218.1, read on the forward strand.
CATATAGTGGAGCATGACCTCTTTAGCACTCCCTATTGAAGGAAAGAGCAGTGCATGAGACCAAAACTTGGAAATCACAGAAATCACATGAGAGTTCAAATTTTCAGGCTCATTTTCATTAAAAAAAAATGAAAAATCCTTCACTGTTTGTACTAGTCACAGAACTACCTGAGTTATATAATAACCTGAGTTATTTAGGATCTAAAAGGTCTAAAAACTGAGCAAAGTGTGATATTTTTTGGCCGGGAAGCACTACTGGCATAGAAAAAGATGACACAGCAGTATCATATACGTCAGCAAATAAAGCTTTGTCTGTAAAGACACCCTTGTTATTAATTAAATATTTGCTTACTTGAAAATGGTGGGAATTATTTTATTTTTGTTTGCACTGAAGCACTGTTGTTTCCTCTACCCTGTTTGTTGGGGGTGGCTGGGGGAAGAATAGAGGAATATACCCAGTAAGTCATTTTTAAGCCATTAATTAGGGGGAAAAAAGGTACTTCTGTCTTTATACTAATATGTGGTATTCTTTGAGGTGAATGGTCATTCTTTGAAAAAGGAAGATTTGGATTGACTAAATGATTTGGTGAAATAATGCTAATTTCATAGTTTTCTTTCAGCTGAATTAACATACAAATTAAAAGTAAAGAATAGAGGGCTCCAGCATTCTAAAATCAAAAAGATTTTTTTTTTTTAATTTAGAGTAGGTAATTGCTCCAAAAATTTTTGTTTTGTTTTGTCTTTGGTAATCTTTGAGGACTTTAAATCCTTTAGATTTGAAGAGACCAAGAAGACCTTCAAATCTAAATGAAACTTTATACAACCTTTCAAATGAGGAAAAAAATATCAGGTACATTCACATTTGACTTTGACTTTAAAACCAACACTTTTCCTAATTTCTCAGTAGTGAAAACTAAACACAAAGTCAGTTATTTACATGGCTGTATTTGCACACACTGAACAAATACCACTGGGTATAAAATCAATTTTTCTTCTCAAGTCTTAAGTACAATACATCTGACCTCTGCCTGCCTATATGGGCCTTACACAGAAATACTTGCACATCTTGGTTATAATTGGAAGAAACCACAGATTTGGCAATAATTTGGCTTACATTGAGCTCAGTGGTTTGTTCTTCTCTGCATAATGTCACTGCTTCAGAGAACGGAGGGAAAGTGTCCCCAACACAGGGCAGCACCCAGCCAGGGGCAAACCTACTTCACCGGGAAAAGTCAATTTGAGTCCAGACAGACTGAGGACATGGCTGCTCTTGGTTATCTCCCAAGATGTATGAGTGCTCTAAATATATATCTATTTTTCTGAAGGGAAAACTGCACCCCCACAAGCCCTCTGCATCCTGCATCATTAAGTGACCTCAGAGAACATCTGCAAACCCACTAGAAGTCTTTGAGAAGGATATCAAAGAAATTTCAATGTCAAAGAGCTGTCAAGTTTGGGGTCTGGATTGGACATTAATCTGAGGAAGGCTAAAACTCCCTCAACACAGAAAGGCTAAGTGCCTCTAGGAGCCAAGAGAATAATTAAAAGCCGGGGCGGGGGGGGGGAATCATGTGTCTATGGAGTTCTGGCCCATTCTGTGCAGAGATTTTTAGAACTGTAATTTGGACTTTGGTACCTACATTTTTATAGTTTTTCTTTGAAATGTAACTCTATGGAACATACCTAAGATACTCAACTCTGGAGAGGGGAACTCAAGTACTCAGCCTTGCTCCCATTGAATTCTCATGTTGTGCTTTCCACTAAAGAACCAAAGCTCTGCCCTCAACTCAGAAAGCTCAACCCCAACAGTACAGCGCTCCTGCGAACCACTCGGTATCTCCAGACCTTGGAGACATCACTTATCCTTTGCAAAGATGTGGAAAAAAAAGACCTGTAGCTGCAATACGTTAACAAGACAACCTTTTCCGACGGAGCAAAGCCCTTTCTCTTCTTGCTAAGACGTGCTTCACACCCCAAAGAGTTTCCTTTTGCCATTTCCCTTGCGTTCTGGCTGTTTGCTGGCTCCCTCGCTGTTTGGCTCCGTGACACTAGATGGAGCTGCGGATCTGCTGAAGGCACCGAGCTCCATCTCACCTCCTGCCCGCAGAGGGCAGCCAAGCTCTTCGCAGGTCCGGTCATCCCGTCCTACCGGGGGATCAAGAAAAGGTAAATTCAGTCCTGTGACACGTTAGTCAGGGATTTGGATAGGTCGGACAGCAAGTTTGATTCAGTCCCTGTGAATGACGATGGTCTCGGGAGGAAATTTTTAAACTAGGTCTTGAGCAATCCGGATTTTTGGAAGTAGGCAGACATGGGCACAGTCAACAGGTGCACAGCAAAGAGTTTATGAATGTAATGTATTTGTGCTGAACATGGCTTTGGGATGCTTTCCCAAGCTTAAGATGGGCACAGTCAACAAGTGCACAGCAAAGAGTTTATGAATGTAAGGTATTTGTGCTGAGCATGGCTTTGGGATGCTTTCCCAAGCTTAAGAATGCTAGATGGGAAAGCAAAGACAGGATTGCTAGAAGTAGGGCTTTTGAGAAGCTGCATCTTTACAGAAGCGCAGGAGGCAGATAGATCCCTCTTCCTTGCTTCCCACCACCAGCATGGCTGGGGGACAGCCCTGAATCACCATCCTGATTCTTCTGATATTCCATCCTCGCTCTTTTCTTTGTCACTTTCCACCAAACTACAGAGCTAACTCATGCAACTCTAACGTTCACCCTCAGCTCCTTCACCTGTGCACAAAGTCTCCAGAAATCCCAGGTACTCTCCTAGCCAAGTACTGAGCCATCCCAGAACTGCCCCATTTTGAAAGGAAACGTGTGTACCTGACCATGGCTGCTTATCACTCAGCTCCATTCCTAGTCTTCCGACCGTGTAGTTAAGGTAACTTGATAAAAGATGAAGCAACTTCAACAACGGGACCCACAAGATGATCAAAGCTTCCAGGTACTGTCCTAATAACATCCTCCATGATGATAATAATATACAAAATGGCAATTCTACAGCAAAAGTTTATTTCCCATCTCCAAAGTAAATTAGGCAGATGCACTTTCTCCTTATCAGATGACAAAAGCACTGTGAAATTTTTTAATGGCAGATGACCCTAGTAAGCCATACACTTTGTGTAGTTATCTAGTCTATAAGCTATATAAAATATATACGTCTGTGTGTGTTTTTCTCCAAGTATATACACAAGTTTGTACATATTTACCTTCCATTGAAGATAAACTTTGCCATGTTTACTGCCTATTCAGTCTAGGAACAGCAGTCACTAATTAAAGGGTATGTTTGTGGAAGAGAATTAATTGACTCTTTACTGCTCTGTGTATCATGATAATAAAGCTAGGCAAATATGACAGCTGTTGGGTAAGACTTTTGTTTTCTCTTTTGCACCTTTTTGCGATACGGTTCCAATTTAATTTTTGGAATAATGTGTAGGAATCCTCCTTTTGTAGTGCTCAGGTTATTTTTTTCCACTGACTTCACAAGCAACTGGTCTCTGCTTTAATGAGGTCCAATAGGCCGCACTTTGAAAAGGGCATATTTGTGAGTAACTTTGACTTACATGTCCATTATCTGCTTTGTGTATGATGGCAACATGAAAAATCTGACCTTGTTCAACAGCAAGATTGCTTCCAGCTTTAATAAAGCAAAGCCTGAAAACAGAGGTGATATCTTTCATTAAAATGGCAGACACAACAGAAAAAAGCAAAGGTTTTGAGCATGCTCTCTTTTCTTCCAGACTGAAACAGCAGTAGCAATAATGTTCAGCCTAAACAGAGCTTGGGACAATTGTTCCGTGTTTAACTTAGTTGTGCTAGTCAGCCTTAATGTAAGCAGAAGCAGGCCCTGGAAAAAAAAATACATGATTATCTGTGTAAATCTCTAGGCATTTCTTTATTCACTTGCTGGTAAATGAGATACCTGGAATTTTTTTTTCCTAAAGTGTGTTCATTTTTGTTTTCTGTTTGGAAAAGATTACATCAGTAATCTTTTTAAATGAACCCGACTTTGGTCTCCAGGCCAGGCCAGCAGTGCTGGTTTGTACCAGTCCAAGTCGTATTTACCTTTCCGTTACGTAAAGTCCTTTGGACAAGGAAATAATGAGTCATAGAAACAAAGTTCCTGTAGAAAAAGGGAAAAGAAAAAAAAAAGAAAGAAAAAGAAAAGAGGGAGATGCCTTTTAGCAGGGACTCTAACAAGCTACCCGGCTGGTTCACCGTCTTTAACTCCTTTACTGTTCCAGTGCATCGTTATAAAGCCACATATGTTGCTGAAGGCACTTCAGCAGTACAACCAAAATTGGGTGGTTTGTCCCATTCCTGAAGTACTGAAGCCTGATAACTCCTTCAAAGGGAATGTGTAATGAGAGACCCAAGAAACAGGGTGGGGCAGATTCAGAAAAACCAGGTTTTTGTATTCCTATTGCTCCTGGAGAATAGGAAAGGTGCTTCTGAGGCGATGTAGCAAGGGTTACTGAAATGTGTTGTCTCCCTGCAGTAGGGCTGGTCCTGTGCCTCCAGCTTCTGCCCTTCTGGGGCTAAGCAGATAGCAGAGCCTTAGGTTTTATTTGTGTGTGTGTGTATGGGGGGTGTTGTTTGTCTTCAGGACACTTCACCTATACCTTTTACATAATAAGGTTGGCTAATATTTGGAGACTGTTTGATCTTCCTTAAACATCAGGGAACTTTTTTCTCCAGTGAGCAGTTTTTTTCTTGTAACTGTCTGAACATTAAACAACAAAATCCAACTCTGACCAGTAAGTCCAACCGTGAGTTCATGCTACCAAGTTAATTAGAGGAATGATTTAACAAGATTACACAGGATATGCTCAAAACACAAGGAGAGAGACTTTAGGGAGAAGAGTCCATCAAAGAAGTTATGCATCAGGGAACATGTCTTGGTTTGTTATAACTCTGATTATATACAACATTTCTGCCCTGAATGCTGTGTGAACTGACTCTCTCTTTTAAACCTTCCATCTGATTGCTTTGAATATCTTTTATATATCTGCTTGCTGGTGAAGTAGGAAAATATCTTGGTTTAAGAGTCTTTCCTTGCATTAAAGAGTCATTTATGCTTTAATCTAGGATGACCACCGATGGCAGGAGTGGAATTAAGGCCCTAGTTACAAGAACCCCATGCTGTGGCAGGCACTGATTTTGCTTGCACGCAAGTCTTTCAGAGATCATTTATGTTTTCAGTTAGCCTGCTGGTGATTAAGGGCGGGTTGGCAGAAGAAGGGACCGAGAAAGAGATCAGGCTGATGAGCTAAATCCATAAACTAGCACAGTTGATTAAAACAAGGCCTCTGAGGCCTTGATTTTTTCTAATTTTGTGGAACTTGCTGTGAAATGTTTCTATTCAGCCATTATTATTTTTATGAATTTTTTTAAGTGCAAGAAATTTTGCAATCTTGCTGATTTTTTTTTCCCCTTCACATCTGCCCTGTGTTTTCAGGAAGTTGATATTTTTATGGAGATGTAACATTTTTTACTGTATATGTTGACATAGAAGGAAAAAAGCCTTTCTGTCATGTCCCAACATCATCATAGCTACAGCATTATACTGCAAAAAAGGATTGTCACAGTATATTTCCTTCCTTAGTGAAGTCCTCTTCAAGGTGTTGCCTGTATATTGCCGGACCTTAAGTTCCCATTGACATTGAAGGGAGAGTCCCGAGTCCACACTTGTCTTCCACATTGTCTTCCACATCTTTATTCGTCACTGAACTGAAGCCAAAGAAACCTAAATCCATCCAACCAGCCCATAATTGGGGATTTTTTTTTTTTCCCCAGAACAAGCCTATATATTTTGGGATTTTGAGTAATAGAATGGCAAAGCAGAATTAATATACATGGCAGCCCTTACTGACAGGCATGGGGGCTCATCTTCTCCTTAGCCCCAGGCAGTTCATTTGTCTTTCTTAGTGCTTTGATGTTACTTTCATATGTGCTGTCGCTGTTGTTGACAGTTATTGTATCTCCAGCCTAACACGATTCACACGTTAACAGACCTTGAGTCCATCATATGAAGTGACCATCAAGCAGCTATTAGCTGCTGTTCCAAAACAAGATATGAATTCTTTCAGTCCTAGAGAGTGACCGTCAAAGAAAGACAGAAAGCTACATCAGATTTGTTATTAAAGTAACACAGTAAAACTGGGCAGGGGTGGGGGAAATCAGGCCCAATTGATGTATTTTTTTTTAAATTATTTTTGGAAGATTTTGATCTGTTTACATGTTATTTTTGAAAAATAGAGTTGGGGGAAAAATAGATATTTTCCATCCAAAAATCACCAGGGTTAAATGTCATCCTCTCACATGAATGGAATGAATGAGGAATATTGAAGGACATATTTCAGCTCTTTGTTTTACACAATAATAATAGTTTTGTAGCAAGGATAATATCTGGATACAAGGTCTTTAGGGAAAAGTAGTAGTATTTAGTATCCCAGCTGTGATGAAGATAGATGGAAGCTTGTCCATTTTTTCCAGCTGTATCAGTTGCAAATACTGAATGCTGGAAGGAAGCTTGTCTAATTCTTGTGTCTTTTTGCATATGTATTGGAAACAGACAACTGTATTAAATTAACTCTTGGCCTGAACATTTATGTTCTTATGGTCCTCCTTGCACTTCTTATTTTATATATGCAGATAAACAAATCCAGACATCCTTGAAAGCACGCATATATCTAAGATAACCGGTTAGACCAGTGTGTTTCCAATAAACTCCAATTCTACCATGTGCTAAACACAATTGCTTATCTCCATTTTGAAACCTAGGTGTTGAGATCCTTCCCATTGCTATGTGAAATCCAAGCACAAGTGTCTGGAGAGGATTGATGCAGCAGTCATTCTGTCTTTGCTGGAGAATGGTGAGGTCCATCTCTATCAAATCTATATAACCACTCGGTAAAATCTTTCTGAGTGCTAATTTCTTCTTGCACTAGCCCGCACTTCCTCCAGCCAAGCCCAGTAACTCAACACACCAGAACTGGATGTATCCTGTGACTGCTTGGTAGCCATCATGGAGGGATTTTCCTGGCTATCCCCAGAACCTGAAAGACAAGCTTCCAACAGTCCAGACTGAGCATGAACTTTGAAGCACCTTAGGAGAAAGACAGAAGGTCCCAAACCCCATCATCTGTTCATGAGATGGGAGCAGAATTTGTTGTTTAAATGTGTGCCTTCAACCCTCATTTTGAAGAGAAAGTCGAATAAGAACTTTTTGGGCTAAAAAAGATGTTCAGCAGATTCATTAGGGTCCCCATGCTGTGTGCCTGCACAGAAATCCACAGTGGGGATTTTGCTGGCTACCCCCAAAGTTGCAGAGATGGACATATGTCAGCTTGGCCTGAGTGCCAAAAGGCACATGTAGGGGAAAATTACAAGATCCTTTAAAAAGTAGAGGCTGTTTTTTCTCACTTACAACTTCTAATAACAAAATATTCCTGTCTGGTTACTATTGCCCTGATAATAAATAGCCTACGCTGTTTCTGTTTTTTACAATATTGTTCTCTTAAACACCTGTTGCTTTATAAGCACACACAAGTCTACTATAGATTTTTCTGTTGCCATCCCCACTAGTTAAAAAACACTAGAGCTACTGGTAATGGCTATGCCCTTTTGTTTTGCTCTCATTCAGATAGTTCCTGCTATTGTGCCTTTTGCTTTACAGCATCGCATCTGCTGACCCAGATTAGTTGGCTTTCTCCCAGGCTTATCTCGCTTCTGCCTCACTTGCCTAAAATAACCGGTTGTGCTAAGGGCATCATCTCTTCTTCCGAAAGTGAAGAGTAAGCTTTTGCTGAGGGCTGCAGTAACTTTCTAGGACTAGCCACATTTTTTTTCCTCAGATTAAATCCAGCATCCCTTTTCAGAATAATCCTTTCTATCTAACCAGGGGCAGTAAAAAATGAAAAATAGCCGTCAGGGATGCAACCAATGCAAGAAGACTCTACACTCGTGCACCACTTTATGTTCCGTTCTGGTGTAAAAAAATGCATGGATCTGTGTCAGTTGGGTCACTGGCTGAATCTATTCTAAAAACTTAAGGCCTCCCTCAAGACCAACCATACCATCATGAAAAAACCCGTTAGTGGCCTGTTAATAATCTGTTAACCTACTAGCACTTAAGAGGATGCCCATGGGACTCTGAATCCCTGGGTCTGGGGATGGGTTAGCACAGCCAGCCTTCTAGCACAGGTTGCTTGGGAGCTGTCAGAGACACACAAGAAAAGAAGCAGCATGGTTAACTTATGACGACATTTAGAGCCTTATGGCCCCTGAGACAAAATCAACAAGGAATCCTGTAGAGGAGCCACTAAAGGGAGAAATAAAAGCTTTCCAGGATTGGTTGAGGCTCCTTGCAGTATGTCAGTGTAGGAAAAGTGTTTGGCACTAATGTCCACAGTGCTTTAGAATACAAATAATGATATTAAGGAACGATTAAGCCTGACGATAGTTTGTGCTTGTCTTCTAGTGAGACTGAGGGAGGGACAGTCCTGATTTACACCCTACCATTGCAGCGTGGACACTCTTTAATTCAGTAGATGACTTCAAAACAAGCAGCCTTAAGTGGACATCCACTACTTCATTGCATGCTGAAGTTCAGCCCCCCACATCCATCTTTGGCATTTAGATCCCAGTCTGCTCCTGCTGTGTGCTGCCATTAATATTTCTTTAACCCCACCATTCTTCTTGCCACCTGCTGGCCATCCACTTGCAGATGTTAATGGGAGTTTTGGCTATGGGGAGTTTAGGGGGGGAGAGAGGGACTGATTTATCAGGTCATTAAGCTTCTCTTAGTGAAGCTTCCTCAGCTACAGGATCTGCTCTGTTTAGTGAATTGTCTCCAGGCTTTTGGTCATACTGGTTTAAGGCACGCAATATTTTAGGGAGAGGAGGCACATGCTGAGCTAGGAGACAGCTCTAATTTTGGTTATCAACATACAAAATCTTTCTTGAGGGTTTTATGGTGGGGAGGAGAGGAGAAGGACCCATGTTGTCATAACCATAAGTTCCTTAGCTAGCTCATTGAGCCAATGACGTGGTCTTTGCTGCCCAGGGGACCTTACTAACATTTAACATCTGCTCTCTTTTTTTTTTTTTTTCCATTAACTTGCTCCATTTCCAGCTCTTTATGATTTTTTTTTTTTTTGCCTTCAGTTGTATTTGCATCTCTGACCCAGCAATCTTCCACTTGCAACTCTCCTTTCTGATCTCAAAAGTTTATATTCTGCCCTAGCCAGAGGTTGAGCTAGTTTCTTTCCAGATTTGGACATGGCTTATAGCTGCTTAGCACATTGCAGACACGATAATGAATTAATTATTGTATTTTCCCCTTCACTTCTTGAAGAATAGTGTAAGGATATTAAGTGCTTGTTTACAGGCAAACATTTGCTGCAGTCAGGCTTTTTTGTGTTTGCTTCTTTTATTTTTTTTCTTCCCCCCCCTGGAGTATCTGCTATTATGAATACTGAATATGAGGGCAAGACCCCCTATCAGGAAGATCCCTAAGGATACAGAGGTCTCTGACCTTGGCCAGGTAAGAGTAAGAGGAACCGGTCTACGGCTTTGACTTAACTTTGGCATCCTCTTAAAGGACTTTTCTTGGTCCAGGTACCTGGGAAGTTCATAGCATGCTGTTAAGCTACCTTATCCAGGATTTTTTTGTCCTCTTGGAGAAAAGCACTTACTTTTCTGGAAGAAAAATGATAGTAACTGCAGGGCTTAAATGTTGATAATGAAAGCTACTCCAGATGAAGTGTTCTAGCCAGTGTCATAGGGCACACAGAAGAAAGACCGAGCAATGTGCTATTTTCGGCAGTGTTGTCCTGTCAGCTTCTGTAGAGAAAAACAAGCCTGAAGCAAACTTTTCTGAAGCTGAGACCAATTAATAAGAGATATAGAGCTAGCATGAAATTCATTGCAATGATAGGCACATTCTCTTGCCCATTGGCCCGTGACTTTCCTTGCACTCTGATTTGACCCCTAAGTGAGGGCCTTACTTGGCCTGCTAGTCTTTGTGGCTTGCCTCTAAAACACCTCCTCTGAATTATATTTGTTTTGTTTCTTTATAGTTCTGTTATTTTTTACATTATTTATCTGAATTTTATTCCACACTTCCGTTTCCTCTGCTGAGATGGTGACCTGCTTGGAAAAGGGCCACAAGTCTCTGTTCAGCAGTTTGCTTCTGATTCACTGTCCCTTAGCATTCACTTTAATTAGTGAATTTGGGCTAGCTTGCAATGCACTTGGCTTCTTGTGCAGCCTTTCAAAACAGTTTGTTTTCACAGATATGTGGACCGCAGGTTGAAAGCCGTTGTTGCATGTACTTATAGCTTGATGGACTGTTTAATTACACTGGAAAGCAAATGTTGACAGAAAATACACTAATTATCAACAAATACGACAATAGAATTGAGTGCCTACTATTCTGTGATAATGTCCCAGCAGACTGCTTTCACCCTTGTCCAAACACAAACAAGATGCAAGCAAATTCTGAGCAAGATGAAGAGCAGAGTTCTTTATCTGTGGCGTGTTGCATGGAAGGAGGGGGAAAGAAGATGAAGAGAGTCCAGTGGAGTGACGTACAATGTGCTTAAAAACCAATTATAACACGTTCTTATGCCTTCTTTGCCCTTCTCCAGTGGTTTCCACTCGAGGACATTAAAGCAGGTGTTCCTTATGTTTTACCAATGGCAAAATTTACAGGATTTTAACATTTTAATAATCAGACTTTTTTGGTTTTGTTTTTGTTTTTGTTTAGAAACATTGATCTGTCTTGGGTAAGTCACACAAGAGTGCCAAAATGGATAGTGAGAATGCCAATCTTTATCTGCTGATCTGCACAGAATCACATTTCAAATCTGACACACATTTAAAAAGGCAAGATTATTTTACAAAACCTGAAGGATTTAGGTGCCTAAGCACTGTGGGAACCAATGGAAGCCAAACATTAGCTGTGGATGTAAGTCTGAGATCTACCTAATGACAACCTCACTACATGTTATGTGCATGATTAGGCACATAAATGCTTTTGAAAATCTGGTTTTCAGTAACCAGCTTCAAAATCACATCATCAATGAACAGAAAAGATAGAAAACGTTAAGAAGTCATAGTGGCAACATCTTATAGCTGTGGTGTTCTACAGAGGGAAGCAGTAGAAGGTTTGTAGGCAGAGGGTTTATTTTAGGTAGCAGTAAAATTTTATTAGACTGGATAGTATAATAAGGAAAAATAGAGAAGCTCTTCAGGACTTCAGTATGCCTTGCTCTAATAAAAAGTATTAACTTTATCAACAAGCTTTTCTTGCATTAGAAAGAAATGTCTCTTTGCCTTAATCATGAAAAGATTATTCTTCTCTTCTCTTATTATTATCCAATGTCAAACTGTGTAATGCCACCAAAGAAAGACTGGAAGAGGACATCTTCTGCATGGTTTCAGGTGTGAAAGCATTTTATGCAGCAGCTTAGGAACTGGGACACGAGTTCATTTTTCTCCCCGCATTGACGGGCTCTGACCCAGAAGACTTACTCGAGTCTCCATGTGCTCAGGAATTTTGCGTGGGGCCTCTCCTCTCCCACTGAATCCAAGTAGGAAAGAGGGTAAGGGTTATGCAGCAAGAACACTAGCTCTAAATTTGATCCAGGTCCCTGAGTCTCATTGACTTCATTATGTTTAGAAATATTTATTGACCATCTTCTTTCTTGTATTGGTGAAGGCACAAAGATGGGATTGAAACCAAGCATAGTAAGGCTGTCAGAAAACTGAAAGGTAAGGTAAGAGAAAAAAGAAACCTTACTTGTGTGAAAGAATCTGTGGTATGAGCAATTAACATGCCTTTTGATTTGTTTGCCTCTAAGCAGCTGTCAGAATCTGTAAGACAATTATATTCCTTCCCACTGGTGATTCATATCTAGTCAGCCATCCCTAATTAGTGCTTCCTGGAAAACACCAGTAGCCTCGTGCATATATACAGTTTTCCTGCCCTTGTCAGAAGGAGCATAGCAAAAAAAGGAACATCTCTGTGAGGGAGCCACTTCAGCCCCTGACTGATGCAAATTAAAGACAACAGGATTTATTGTGCTCCCAGACATAACTGTAAAGATCAAAGGACCTTTCAGAAACTGGTGCTGCCTGCCTTGAATAAATACAGTACTGCCATTCTGGCCACATTCACGGGGGAACATTACGCTATCTTATGCAAGGAAAGGTTTGGATGGAGACGTATTAGCTTTTTATCAGACCATCTGAGATAGCTGGAGAGTACAGATGAAGTGTTTGACACTCCTGCCTTTCTCTGGGTCTGAGGAGCAGCAAACTTCAAACTAAGAGCGATTGCTCTGAGTTTAAATCAAGTAGGTCAGTCAATTAGACGTTTTGAAAGGAGAGAGTCATTGATATTTGAGGGGCAGAGGGACATCATCCAAGGGAGACTTAGAGAGAGGAAGCAGAGACAGCTAAGTAATTGTCATCTCCGTAAAAACATTGCTGTGCACTTTCTTCTATGAAAGGTAAGAAAGGCTACTTCCATAGAGGGTTCAGTCCTGACAGAAATCAAATGCAATATAAATCATTTGTGGTCATGTGGATAATACCCATGATTAATTTCAGGGATGTGATCCGTGAGGACTACTAATGTGCTTTAGCCCTCTGGCAAAGTTAAGACCCAAGGGACAGCTCCAAAACGGGACCTGAGCAGCATCTGGGTGCCTAGGTTTAAAACTGCCACCCTGAAAACACCTGCACATCTGCCACTTAACCTTAGTCTACTTTTCAATGCTGAAATGCCTCAGGCACCTACACTTACGGGCTGTCTATCTCTGAGCATCTCAGTTTTGACAGTGCTAAGGAAAATAACGCCTGTCTTATACCTCCCTTTGCCTCCTGACAGGCTTCATCTGATAAACATTTGCTGGAAGCACATATCAGATACTTCCCAGATTATCCGCCATGTGAAATGGTGTGCCAGTTTCACGTTCTTCTAAAACAGGGCTATAACTGCACAAATATCTCTTTTTCTCCCCTCAGTATGGAAGAGTTCATACAGGCATGGTGCGGTTGGTTCCCTACTGTGCCTTGGTTAATCTGCTCTTCCATCTCTGTGGCAAACGCTGCAGCCATGAGGATATGAGCTGGAGAAGCTTGTGCTGTTTTGCTATGCAAATCCCTTTCACATTTTTCTCTAGTACTAAGGACACTAGTATATCGCTGTGTGGCTCTGCTACTCTACGCAATCCTGGAGCGAAGCTTTCAAAGTGCCTTAATAGAAGTCAAAAATTTCAGCACTGAAATACCTTGTGCTACAGCCCCACAACTTGTGGTTCCTCTGCTGGTTTTTTTTGAGGGACACCCCTGTTTGGCCATGAAGCTAAATCCTGATAAGAAATTTGTTTCTTCTTTTAATAACCTTTTTTGACTCTGTATGTCTTTCAAGGCAATTTCCCTGTTTGCCTAAAATAATTTTCTCCCTAAACAATGGAGCCAATTATCATGATTCTGTCTCTTAACCCTAACTATCTACAGCTGCAATAATACCTAGTTCTCCTCACTGTAATCCTGTATCCGTACCTCCCAGCTTCTACTTGCTAAATACTAGGAAAGCACAACATGTATGCTGGTAAATTCCAAGTTATGTATGTATTGATTGGATTGCTAGCACTTGCAAATTGGTTAATTAGATCAAGTGAAATAAATAACAGCGGATCTCGGAGTGAGGTTCTTATTCTTGTGCTGTAAGGGGTAAGTTTGAGTCTTTGTTCTTTACTCAGTTTTTATTTTTATCTCTAAGACTACAATAAGGTAAGATTTATGAGTGTTCACTAAGCAGGTTTAGTGGTTCTTGAGAAGTGGCAGTGTATTATTACAGGTTTCTGAGAGTGGGTTGTAACAATTGTTGGTCTAAAAGATGTATTCTGACCTTTATATTTTCTGTGTAACTTAATCTGTATGTTGCCCTTTTTTGATGTTGGCTGAAGCATGTAGAAGCTGATATGGTCTGAAAGGGTTTTTGGGAAAGGTGTTACTGGTTTCCACTACCACTTCAGTAAGGAATTCTAGGATTTCAATGTAGCTTATAAACTAAGGCTCTTAGATACAGCTGGTACAACTATTAGCATTACTACAGTACAATTATTGTTATTTTTTTCTTCTGGAAGTTGACAGATTTGCATATTGTTGGATCGTTTGGGCACTGTAAGTGAAAACCCTGACTGTCCCAGGTGAGGCTGCTGTCAGTGAAGACGAATTGAATTAACTTGACAGTACAAAAGGTTCAGAAATCTGAGTGCAGTGCTTGTTCTTGCAGGACTTAGTTTATTGCTATCACTATGCCATTGTCTGCTCCTTCCACTGGAACTAATAGCCTCAAGAGTTTCTTATATTACTACACCCGCACAGGTGTCAAACACTTCTTCTTTTGAAGCAACTAGTTAGCATAGTTAAATTGCACACAGATTGCACGATTTCATGCTTCTCAGCATCTGTTAGGCTTGAAAGGTGTTACTTCTGTTTTGGATCTACTTTGCTTTGCAAAAAGTAAGGAAACCTAAGTTGTCAGAGCTTCAGGCCTGGCTTTTTTAACAAGATTTAGTTTGTTTCTTTCATGGACTTTTTAATGTTAAAAAGCTGAAGTTGCATGTCCTTTTTCTATTCTGTTTTGTCTTTCATTTTAATATTGCTACTGATATTGGCATTTATCCAAGTACTCTAAACTCAGTTTGATCTTGCTAGATTGATTTTTCTATTTACTGAGAGTAACACCGTGAAAGTATTTGTATAGCTTAAATGGGTTTGTAGGGACATGGTGGAGTATCCATACAAACTTTATATAGTTTATCAACATTGTCAGCTCTGCATATCTAATTCTGACACTTACATGGCCCCATTATTGAGAGATCTGAGCGTTTCAGTCTTCTTTTTTATCTTGGCAGCTCTCCTAAGAGATAGGGACATAATATAGTCTCTCTTTTACAGTTTGCTGAAACCCGTAAGATAAAGCCCAGATTTATTAATTTCTCTTAAGTAATGTTCAAACTACTCTGTTTCTCTGACTCAGCTATTCACTCATTTAAGGACCACAGTCCAATTAAGAAGCAGATTCTTAAAGGTAAGCAGATTTGCAAAAGATACAATCGTGAAATATTTACACAGAATTTATTGGAAATAAGGCTCTAAATCCTGTTTAAAAAAAAAAAAAAAAAAGAAAAGTCAAGTGTGTTTAGGAAATGGGATTTAAGCATTTTGATTACTCAAGTCTTATAATACCGCATGAGGAAGCACTATATATTCTCTTAAGAACCTGGTTCCAAGTGGCTTGCGCAGAATAATTTTGGTAATTCTGTTAAAAGTAACTGAATCTGAACTTTCAGACTAACCACTGTCCCAGACTCTACTCAAGTGTACTTATTAAATTGCTCTGGGTGATGAATTTTAGACACTGCGCCAACATGGTATAACTGTCCCACTTCAAAAACAGGGAACATAGAGCAACATATCAAGCTCTTCTAGTTCTCAGTTCATGTCATCAGGAGTTTTCCTGGTTGCAGCTACTCACTTTCTTCTTTAGAAAGTTGCATGGGCTGGAGAAACTTTCACTCCTGTCCTCGTGCCTCCAGGTCTGGGTTCTCATGCAAAGAAGTGATGCAGTTTGGGAACAGGGACTATTCCCAGTAATTTTTGCTCTTCAACTTGTAGGTTTTCTAACCCCCTCCACACAGAAGACAGGTGATTGATCCCAGGTAAGAAGGCTCAAAAAAAGGTAGGTGAATGTCTCCGTACCTTGATTCTAGACAACTGGTTTAGCCTTTATATTTTAGGCGACATCCTAAATCCTGCCCTAATTAAAAAAGTGAGACAAATATTGTACAGAGACATCAGCAGTAATTAAAACAGTCCATACTGGTAGTGGTGTAGATGTTTTAATCTTGCAACTTCTGCTGAAACTTCGATTTATGTTCCATAAAAATTATGCTAGATTATCAAAACACCAGAAATATAGTGACTGGATGCCCTCTCCTGAATAAACAAACTATTTAAATAAAATATGGCTTGTTCTCCTAAGCTGTGTAGTTTTGTGGAAAGCAGCAATGAAGAGAGTGAGAAACATGGCTCAGAAGAAAGCCTTCATTACTATTTCTATTTTGAGATGTGGCTATCAAACCCTCCTCTGTGCTGCATTAAACCCATGTGCAACCATTGATAAAAGATGATCAGGGTTTACCAGCTACATCTGACTGTCTCACTGAAAGAGTAGTTAACTATTTAAACCTGTTAACTGTTGACCTGACCGTGGTCAATACACTTTTTTTAATCTACAGTCTTGCCTCAACTAATGTCTTTAGGTTGCAAACTTCTGCTGTAAGCAACACTTCTTACTGCAAGTTTGCAGTACTTGCGCAGTGGAGTTCAAATCAAATTTAGATGCCTCCTGCGAATCATCATCATTGTGGGGTTAACACTGGAGGTTTGATTGGATCTTTTATTCCTGATAAGAAACTTTGTTTTCTACATGTTACTTTTTTCACTGTGTTACAAAAAGTACTTAAACCCAAACTTAAAATTTTGAGAAAATTGAGACTATGCAGCTGCTGGAGCTGACAGCGTCTGACAAATACTTTTCCTTCAGGGTTAGGTCAATTATGTTGTTACAGAACATGCTGAGCCTGGATCCATCCTGTCTTTTTCTTTTTTTTTTTTTGACACAGCACTAGGAGTTGTCATTTGCAATGATGGATGAAATGTTACACTCAGGCAACACTTTCTTTAGAAAGTTGTCCTTTCTGGAGAAAGATCAGTGCTTAATTGCAGGTTGGAACCATTGTAGTTTTTTTCATTACACAATCTGGTAACTGAATAAACACGCCTCTTAATATCTATGACTGTTCGGGTAGCTGCACTAAATAAAGATTCAGAAGGCTGCAATGTCCTTTTGCCACCCTGAAACTACTTAGAAGCTCTTCTTTTTTTTTTTTTTTTTTCTTTTTTTTTTTTTTTTTTTTCTTCCCCAAGCTTTTGTGTTTTCCCATCTGGATTTCTGTAACTGATAGTATTCTGAGATAAAAGCACAAAGCTTGATCCAATGCCTTATGAGTTAGTTGAGCTTCCTCTGGTTTTTATTGAGTGTAAGATCAGAAACATCCAATAGTTTTTAAATCAGATGTCACAGTTTCTGCCTAGCAAACTATCCAGGGCCAGGGTAAAGCCCAAGCACTGGCAGGTTTGATTACCCATGAAGTTGAATTGTTATTATGGTTTCTGGCATGGTTTTGGCCATGAATTCAAAGCAATTCCTAGATTTGTTCACATTAATTAGCACAAGCCATTCGTTGTTTTCAGGAAGCAGCTTGGATGAGACCATGTGCCCTGAGGAGAGGGAAAGGATTTAGCTGAATGGCTGTGAGCCATGCTGTGCCAGCATGTTGAAGGAGAACAGTCCTCGCCCCATTTTAGATACAGTACTGATGGAACGCCATAGCCTGAAACACAGTGCCTCAACACAGTTTCAGCAGATCTTAAGGAAAGATAAATGTTAGGACTTGAGATATTTAAGGGGCAGGATTCCTTTCTCCTGCCTTTAGACACTCACAGGTATCTCCACCAAGGCTAGTCATGTTGACTTCATAGTCAATGGAGAGAAATGGGCCACTTTTAGGCCATGCTTTGCTTGACCTATTTCAGACTTCTACACTAGGATGAGAGAAACCATACATGCAAAGATTTATAGCTCACACATAAGAGTTGGAAGAGACCCACCAGAGATGCTGCAGTGGTGTGTCTAACTCCCTACTGACGATTTGTGGTTGGTTAGATGCACAAATTGCACCTGAAAAGTTTGTTTCTCAACACTATTTGGGAAGTAAGTGAGATGACTGTGCCTCATGCTGCCTTCTGTTTGAAATTGGAGCCATAGGCTTTTAGGAAGGTCTTTCATTAAAGATAACAGGTTAGCTGCTTCATTCAAAAAAAACCCCTTGGTTTGGATTTGAAAAAAGGACACCTACCTTTGTTAAAAGGAGTCTCTGAAACTGTGTAGTCATTTAGATACAGGTTTAAACATTTTATTCCTTCTGGTTCTCTAATACCATTGTTATAAAACATACACAACACTGTATCCCAGACCACCAGAGTGAGGGCAATTCATCAACAAATCCCATAAAAGGAAAAGAAAAATTCTTGCAAAATGTACTGTTATTGGATTCAACCTTACACTGCTGTTATTAGTCATCTCCACATGTAATAGTGTATAGGTAATTGCATTATTCCTGTGCCCTTTTCAGATGTTCACCACCTGTTTAAAATTTCCTTAGGTTGCTCCCTTTGAAATTCCTGCTAAGTGCCAAAACATTGAATCCTAAATCCAATGTTGTATCAATCAATTTCTTGGCATCTTTCTTCTAACCACAAGGTATGAGAGTTCTGCAACTTCTCATGACACTTCCCATTGTACTATTTGTTGTCTCTATCTGATTTCTTCTGTGTGCTTTTTCACTTTTTGACAATGTAATGGCATTTAACCCTCCGCAAAACATTAAAGGTGTAAAAGAAGAATAGCTCAGCTTTAATTTTAGTTTGGTAACATTACACTGGTTCCTGATGCAAACAAATGTCATAGTCATTTTGTATGTAGAACTTTTTGCTTTTTGGTCCAAGAAAAAAATATGGAAATGTAGTGCTCCTGCTTACAATTAATATTTGGAATGGTACAGCATGACAAATCTGTGAAAAAACTCTGAATCTCACATTCATCTCAAATTCAGTCAATCAGACAAAAAGCCAGATGCTTCTAAAAAGCAAAATTTGTGGGCTCTGTGGAGAGAGGAACTTCTATCCTTAAAGTAATAGTCCAAGACTCTTAAGGAGTTTCACATCAATTTTTCTCAGCTTACAGTAGTTTGTCCTGTGACACTTGACATATTACCAACATTGTAAGCTTGAGTCACCATTTTCTTTCTATTTTTATACCACCTTCTTCATCAGGAAAGCCTTTTAACACACAGACCACTTCAGTTCCTCTATGCTACCTTAACAAGGATACCAGCTTCATAATAAATGCACCCAAGAGTTTCATAAAGATCTCCATCCCATTGCACATCCCTCTGTAGATAAGGATAAATGATTGGGAAGGTTTAATTAAGGCAGAAGAACATGTGTTTTTAATCATATATACACTCCAGATCTCTGGGGGCTCCCATAAGGGCAAGATATTCAGGCTGGATTATTTACTAAAACTTGTAAGTAGTGACACATATAGTCTCTCCTGTTGCTCTTGTATAGGTATCTGTTGGAGTCCTGAAACACAAGCTATTATTGCAAAGAAGGAATGAGAAGAAAAGTGACTCTCCTTGTAGTAGATTTTTCTATAAAGATGGAACCAAGGAAGATCTACGCAGGAAGCATGGTGTTCGACACAGATGGTTTATGACTCTTCCTGATAACCAGTCAGCGAGGACTGAATGTGGCATCTTACTTAGCTTGGCTAAAACGGTGTCCATTTAAACACTGTCTCAAAGCTGGGACAGCTGAGAGTGATGGCTGCCTGTTGGGAGTGATTGCCCCTCCATCCGCCCTGGCACATATCTCGGCAATGGCAGTTACCTCATTTTGCCTTCCCACGAGCAAAACTGGTAATGGGGTCCTGAGTATTTTACTGGCACTGTCTATTCTTAGGCAACAAGCTGGTGAAGGGTCTGGAGCACAAGTCTTCTGAGGAGCGGCTGAGGGAACTGGTTTAGTCTGGAGAAGAGGAGGCTGAGGGGAGACCTCATCGCGCTCTACAACTACCTGAAAGGAGGTTGTAGCGAGGTGGGGGTTGGTCTCTTCTCCCAAGTAACAAGCGATAGGACGAGAGGAAATGGCCTCAAGTTGCACCAAGGGAGCTTTCGATTGGACATTAGGAGAAATTTCTTTACTGAAAGAGTGGTCAAGCCTTGGAACAGGCTGCCCAGGGAAGTGGTGGAGTCACCATCCCTGGAGGTATTTAAAAGACGTGTAGATGAGGCGCTTAGGGACATGGTTTGGTGGTCATGGTGGTGTTGGGTTAACGGTTGGACTCAATGATCTTAGAGGTCTTTTCCAACCTTAATGATTCTATGATTCTGACAATCTGCTTTACCTTCTGGACTTTAGTGGTTTGCTGCTATGCCCAAGCTAGTAAGACTTCATGCTCAAGAGGGTATATTAAACTGGCTACTGGGCTATGGTGTTGTAGCTTTCCAGCTTCCAGAATAGAGCTGGTTCAGCTCAGAAGTGTAAGCAGGGGAGCTCACATACTCCTGCCTGTTAAGGCCTATCCAAAGTCTAGCCTGGAGACTTTACACTACTTAGACAGAAAGTGCAAGTGCAACTTAAAACAACAAATCTTAATCAAGATAGCTGACACAGTTGGCAGCCTGATTAATGTAAAGATAGATCTTGAAAATTAAGCCAGTAACAAAGGATTTTTTCCACAGTCATTTTTATTACAGAGTACGTAAACAGATACGGGTTGTCCAATAATTGCCACCCACCTGCTTTCACAGAAAACTGACCCATGCAGAGAAATAATTTTGTGATACCAATTTATCTGACAATCTTCTTCGTAGTGTTCAAATCCAAGATTCAAATAATGTAGTCACTATTATGAGATAGCAAACTGCATATGACTTGAATGAGACAAATGGGTCATTTAAAGAAAAAAATGTATGATTACCTCCACCATAGAGCATGCAGGTGTCCTCAAATGGACTATGAGGTTACAAATCTGTGTTGGGAACTGGCTCATGGTAAACCCCTGTTTGCTTCCCAGGATCAATGTCAGTGCAAGCTAATTCCAGGCATGAGTGAGGAAAGCTCTGTTTTTCTCCAAGTTTATCCTAAGTGGAGTCAGAATTAAGGTTCTTGCTTCTCCTTGAGACATGTTGCCCTCAGTAATCCCAGCAAATGTTCATGAACTGCTTAATTCCCCCTGGCAACTTTGTTCTTCATGTTCTAGGCATTATAGGACAGGGTAGTTGAAGACTGTAATGTGCTATATAAATGCCCATCATGTATAGATCTAGTCAGGAAAGTTCTTTGATAAAGTAAATTATGAGATTTAAGTGTTGTGGGTAAGATTCATCTCATTTAACTTTAGACATCTGCAGTTGATAGCTCGGCTGTTCCCTCTGGGAAACTCACAGTCAGCAGAAAGAAATGAGCACTTCCAGAGTGATTCATCATGCCTTTTTAGATGTATCTGATAGAGTTAAGTGAATTGTGCCATAGACTTCACTGATGGTGTCGATTAGATCTCCCACGAAGAGAGCCCAGGGTCAAAAATAAACTTTTTATCCACATAGGCAGTTGTGTTTAGTCAAATGCTTTTACCTTTTAATTTTTCATAGCTATTAAAAAGTGGGACATACATGTGGGAAGGGAAGATGTTACTGTTTCAGTGTTCATGGTCATGCTGGTTTAATCACCTCTGAATTCAGGGAACCCAATTTTAGCTTGTTTCACTCAGCATTTGACTTTAGTTTTGCCTTACAGTTGAATGCTATGATTACTAGGATGAAGGCTATTCTTGAGGGTGAGCTTTTGAAGAGAAAAAAACATCCTGCATCTCAAACTATCTTTACAAAAACATTTTTTGGCATAGAAATTGTTCCATATAAGTCTGCCTTTAGCAAATAGGTGTCTATGAAGGGAATGCGGGGGACTCTAGTTGCCTTCCTCAGTAGTCACTTTTACAAAGTGCCCGATACAGATATTCTGAGC
Organism: Fulmarus glacialis; assembly: GCF_000690835.1. Taxonomy (NCBI): domain Eukaryota; kingdom Metazoa; phylum Chordata; class Aves; order Procellariiformes; family Procellariidae; genus Fulmarus; species Fulmarus glacialis. Next base: position 63,609 of record NW_009216218.1, read on the forward strand.
ATATATCTATTTATTAACACTGGTATATATTTGGGGCACAATAGGCAAAAAAAAAAAAAAATTCTGTAGTTGATCCATTCAAGATTTTTATTTTACTTCAGTCTTGGAAGTGACTCAGACTATGGGCTATTAGAGGGCTTTATTGTTTTATAGCCCAGAATTAATGAATATTTGCAAAGAGTAAACATGCTCATCTGAGCCCACCAGTTTTTACTACGATGCTTGCAGCTTTCTTTTGGTGTACGTTGTGACATCTTATTCTAGTTCACCTATGGAAGATTCCAATGAAGTCTAAATGACCGATAGAAACCCCCAGTTATAGCTTGTTGATATTTGTTTAGCTGATATTTGCTCTATAGCAAACTTAGAGCCAGACCTTTAGTAAGTACAAATCAGCACATCTCCAATTCATTCTTATGTCTCTTTGCAAATTGACATGATGACAGAACTGGTCTAGTGTTAATTGGTTCTTTCCTACATCAGCTACTGCTTAAGCCAATGTTTTCTTAGCATCACTGAGGCAATCGAGCTTTATTTATATCTGGAATGTTTGCTTAACAGAAGTTTTTCTATGTTTTTTCATAGTGATATTTTACATATTTAAAGAAATAAAAACAGCCCCATGTAGTCTCTTCTCCACCACGTTTCATCCACCTGTCTTAGAAAAATTTGTAACAGATGTCTGTCTCTTTCCTTGGAAAGACAAATTAATTCCTACAAATGTGGTAGACAGTGATACAAAATCTGTTTATTCCTTAAGCACCTTTGAAAATGTTGTGTTCCTAGAGCTCAGGCAATGACTGCCCAGTTAACTAACTGAAACTGCAAATTAATTCCTATAAGTAATTTAATCAGTAGCAAGTAGACTTTTTTGATGATCCAGACACACCTGATAACTAATAATTCAGTGTTTTAGAACAGAAAGACAAGGTGCTAGAGGATATAAGACATTTGTTATTCCTTATCAAGCTTACAGCCAAATCTTCCTGATCAGAGTAAGATGTGGCAATCCATCTGTTTCCAGTTTCTACTCTTAAGTGAGTACAAGATACTAGAAACTTAAGACTGACATGTTTCTAAGTAACTGGGACTAGAAAGTTTTCCCAGAAGTTGTGATGACAGTAGTCTTAAAGAAAAGATGCATGGCTCCATCTGATATGGGTTTTGCCTCATTACTGGTATCAAGAATAGAACAATGGTTTCTGGACACTTGGTCAAAATTTTAACACAACTGCTTGTAGAGTGTATCTGTGATGTAATTGTAGGTAATGAGCCATGATCTATACAGTCACCATGTTTACCAATTTTATAGGATGTGTCATAATGAATAAGCACAGGGACTGTCACTTTTCACACACTGCATGTATATGTATACTGGAGCGCAAAAGGCTAGAGTTGTGCATTTACCTCCTCATCTTCATCCTTACAGGCAGCTGACTATAACCGGCCACCATACTGCCCAGAGCAAAAAAGGAAACAGGATGCCATGAGACAGCCCAAGGGGTCCACAGCTCTGCCTAAGCCAATGTGGCCAAATGGCTGCAAGCTATAATTAACTCTGTCTCCCAGAAGTCCTCAGAGTCTGAGGCAATAATACACCCTATACCTGGGAATCCCAACCAGTGGTCGTTTTTCTTAGGAATTGAAGGTTTGCTCTATAGCTGTTCAACTCGCCTGCCCAGTTGAGGGGAAGTGGCTTAAAAACACATTAGAGAGGATGTCAGGACTCTTGGCTCCTTTGGCCATGCGCTCATAGCGTGTCAAATGAACCATTTCCATTCTGCTGTACAACCAACCCGGAGAGAAAAAAGTCCATTAGGGATAAGCTACCTCCTGATTTCTCCCAGCTGCCCCATGATAGAAACAAACTTGGAAATTGCTTCACATTAAAGCCAGATTGCTAGAGTCAGTGCTGTCAGAGAAAAGACAGCATCATTTTCTAAACAATGAAACACCCTCACTTATGGGATGTGGGAATGAAGCTGTGTAGCCAATTTAATCCTTGCAGAGCTCTTACTTTATCAGCCTACACACTATTATCCCTTTCACCTGGCTAGAGTCTGCATTATAGACTTGTCACTCCAGCAAGGACCTGGAGGGATTATATTAACTCTTGGATTGCTGCCAGGCTTCCCACTGCAGAACTCCCGCTGACTGAGCAAAACACAATCAGGTTGGGTTTTCAGCTTCCTTCTGCAGTTGTAAAAGCAGGCTATGCTGTAGCATAGAACGTCTTGTTCTTGTCCAGTGGTTCCAAATGTGACATTTCTGTTGGGAATGCAGCAGCAGGCATTGGATTCCAATTTTAAATACAGGTTCTAGCCCTCGCATCCTGACTCAGAAAATTATTTTCTACTTTCTCTTGCAGCAACCTAAACTCACAGTTTAGGATTTTAAAACTTGCTGAATGGTAAGAATCTAAGTTGTAAAGATCTGTTGGCGTTATTTATTTCCACAAGCTTTTCCCACTCCTCTGGCTGTTCCTGTTGGCCATGCCTCCCATTACTCCTTGCTCCCGCTCTATTTCATGTCATTTCCTTCTTCAGCTCAACATCTCTTAGGTGGACCTCTCTCTGTGATTCTTATAGCTACTCTAAATTCAGAAACTTTGCTAACCATTAATATTTCAGGTCATAGAAAAAGAATTAAACTGTCTCTCAGGTCACAGGAAACTCTTAAACCACTTTTTCTTGTCCTACGTATCTTGAAAAAGCTGCTCACGCAAATCCATCTGTTTTAATTCCATATCTTATAAACTTTGAATGTAACCTTTACATCTCTATGCCTTACAAGGCATTAGTAACTTGTCATCTCATGCACATGTAGATGGGGATAACTGCCCTGAACTTCTAAATGTTATTGTAATTGTGGAATCAATAGCTCATTTTAACAGAAATACCTTTCAAAACTAATAACTCTGCATAAATAGACAAATGTATGTTAGGCCTGGCCATTGTTTTTTTTTTTTTTCCCCCCCACTTGTTTCTCATTCATTGCACCAGATAACAGAACACGACTCTGTGTAAGCCCCCCACTTGTAGCTCTTAGTGTTTGCTCTGCTTTTAGGCTTCCAGCTGGCTATCTGCTCCAAATAATATCTACATATTAGATCTGTGGTTGAGTCGGCCTCCAACACAAGAAGGTCACAGGAAAATCTGGCTTCTCTTTTTTATGTCCAATCTGTAAAATTGCCTTGACTGTAACACTTGGTCCCCAAAACTGATGAAAGACTTGGAGAATAGGGGATGGAGGAAGAAGCATGGCTGGGAGCTTACTAGGAGCCAGCAAGGGCTGTGTGCAGGAAGAAGGGGAGTAAGATTTATTAGTATTGGTCTGTGAAGATGGGGAGGGACTTATATGAGCAATGTCCCTAGTGCAATGCTATTTTAAAGTAGCTTCTTGGGACTTTATTGTGGAGCAAGAATTGTTACAGATAGACTTTTACTTTAATAAATGTTGGGTTTAGTAGTCTGATTAAAGGTTTGAAAAATTAAAATTAAACTTTTAGCACTTGATCTCACAACTTCAGTTTGATTCTGTAGAGATACTACAGATGTCTAGAGCGTTTAAATCAATATTATGCAGAGCACAGGTTAAGGTGACTGGTTCAGATGAAGATTCCTGGTCTGATGACCACAGTCTAGACAAGTGTTTAATTTTGCAAGCAACTGACTCAAATTCTTTTTATTTGTACAGTCAGCAAAAAAAAGCAGATGTTTTTTGCACCTCCAGATGGACAGAATGTAGCCCTTTTCCTGGGGTACTATTTTATTCCATATTTGGTCATATTTCCAAACTGGAATTGCAGTTCCCTACTGGTGCAAATCAATGCAGAGTCACTCCAGTAAACAGGACTCCAGATTGTGTCAGTTAAGGACGTGACTACTTTTCCTCTGAACCTTTACATTTCTTTTCCCCCTTCATCATGCCAATTTAAACCAGTGCCAATCTATCAGTGTTAATGGAGTTGTGCCTGATTTATAATGTTGTGACACTAAAAGCAAACTGAAAACCCATAAAACTTTTAATTAATCACTTTAACAGGCAGTAATCAATGTAACCTACTTTCATGTGAATTATTTTACTTAGAGAAATAGATCATCATGAATTAATTCTGTATTTCTTCAAGATAAAAATGACTGCAAGCTATTTACTGTGTGCCTACGGCACTGAAGGACTCTGCAACATTTCTGCATATGTGTTATCTGCTACAATTGCTTTTATTCAGATTTTTGTACTTTCCACAATCTACAATAATTTATTAAAGATAATGTCACTAACCTGAGTAATTCAAACTAGATGTTTCAGTTTCCTTGACATTAACCTGTCAGCCTCACGCTCCCATTTTTGGTATCCACTCTTAGACAATAGAGATACCTGATTGACTGAAAATGTTTGAAAAGAATAATAAAAATTTGGGATCAAATAGAGCAAGACAAGAAATTGTATTTGGACTTTGTTCTTCAGCCTTGATAGCCTTCTAACCTTTTGTCAGACAAGGTCCATCCAAGTCATAGAAGTCAATAAGGAATACTGGCAGACTGTGTCTCTTTAACTGGTCCCAGAAGGATGAGTATGTACCTTGAAGTTTGGCTGGTTCAGGATACACTACTACAAGGCAGTTGTGAAGCTTCAGCACCTCGTAGGATGCTGGTTGTCATCATCCAGATATGCACATACGGTGTGGCATTGCTCTGAGAGTACGTCTGACCTCCACTGTCCCTCAGCGTCTGAAATGGATTCTTAAGTCACGGGAATAAACCAGAATAATTTAGATAATTGGTAAATATGAAGGTTGGTTCTTTTTCAATGTTTAATTTCACGCATAGATAATGAATCACTTTTCCTCATTGAGACCCCAATATTGTTTCACCTCAGTTAGTGAAACAGAAACATTCATGGTAAGCAACTAAAAATATCCCAATAGTGGAGTTGAGAAAAATGTGCATTAAATTACCACAACTAGACGTGCTCTCCAACTCCCAGTAAAGGCATGAATCCCTATCTCTTCTTCGCAGTTGCCATTACACTGGATGCTTTATTTTCCCTCCTCGATGGACAGAAGCTTCCAAGTCACCTTGCCATTTATGAATTGTTGCTGTTAGAACGACTACTGCAGTTTTGCTCTGTTAATTCCACTTCCCAATTCCCAGCCGTAATTTTTGTTCTTGCTGTAATCCTTTTCACCAGTAGACAATGCACTTTAATTTACCCCTTGCCCTGCTTACGTGGGCAGTGGGAAAATGCCAACAGTTGTTCTGGAGAGTCTTCTCAGGTCATGGCACTTTGTAAATGTCATTAAAGAATGTCACCTTTCTAATGTTTATGCAAAAATTAGTGGTCTAGCATAGCAAAAGAGAAGCAGAAGATACCAAAGCAGTAATCCAAAAGGAGCACCGCTTATCGCACCGGACAGTTCTAAACCCACCGGATACCTTGACTGACTAAAATTTCCCATGTATCTAGAACTCTGCTTCCAGGTGAACTTCCCAGTACTTGCACCACTCCTACCAGTACAAGGGGGTTCCAAAGTTCCCTGTCCCTGTGCCTCAACTGCAGCAATAGCCTAATCTCCTTGTTGTGTGTAAAGCGTATCTGAAACATATCTTTCAAAACTGGACTGCCTGCAAACTAATTAATGACCATTTTATTTTAAAATGCACTCAGGCTAGCATATGTGCTCACAGCTTAATGACCAGTAGAAATTATTAAGAATGGGAAAAATAAAAGCTCAAGTCTCTCCTTGCTTTGAGACAGACAGATTTAGGCTATGCTCATGTTACTTCTAAGGCAGAGCATTCCTTGCCTGTGGAGAAAGCGTCTCAGTCGTGCTACACCTTAGCAGTGGCTAAGGAGCCTTTTCAATGTGGCAGCATCATCTGCTGATGGCCAAAGGATTTTCTCTAAAGTAAGTGGTGTTCAGTTATGAGAAAAAAGGTTCATTTCCACAAATGCAGAGGAACAATGGCAGGCAGAGGAACCCCAGTAATCTGATCAGAAAAATAAGCTTCAGCTGCTCCCAGGGTTGTCCCAGAAGAGCCTTGGACCCATGGGCTGGGGGTGAGACCCATCACCATGAGTTAATGGGAGAGGGCCCTGGATTGCCTTACAGGCTAAAGGGGGGTTCACTGCTTTGGGGCATGAGGCTCAGTAAGGGATGCAGGGGAAAAGCATCATGGGATGGTACAAAACTTATTATGAGATGGTTAGGGGAAGGACCAAAGGCAGGGAAAAGGAGGGAATGAGGTGGTTAGGGGAGGAATAAACATGGGAAAATAGAGAGATAAGGGGATAAAACGGGCCAGTCACAAGCAAACAGTGGATGGTCAGTATGCTTGTCTGGCCATGCCCTACGCCTGATTAATGCAGTCTGTCCTGTCTCCTCATTAAACTCCATTTATAATCATTTTGCTGGGTGAGGGGCTCCCTATTCTGTGTGCAGCTGTGAGTGCAGCAACTAAAGTCACACCATGGGTTGGAGGGCCCGTGTGTCTATGGTGCCAGCAGGCAGAGAGACCGGAGTGCGTGCAGGTTGTGTGGGTATGTATGTCTGTGCATGATCACTGCTGAACATCAAACCAGACTAGCTGGTGAGGGAGATACATGGCATGGGAGCCAGGTATTTGGATGGACAGAAGTCTGGGCCAAATACTAGAGAGATGTGAGGCTGGAGAGTTGGCTGCTGGAGGGACGAGGAGGTCCAAGCCAGTTGCTGGAGAGACCATGGGATTTGAGTGGTATCTGAGCCCACCTGCATGTGGGTGTGAGGAGAGATGGGGATCCAGGGCCAGATACTAGGTAGGGTGTCTAAAGCCAGCTACTGGAGGGATGCACAGTGTGTGCGTGTGTGTGTGCATGCAAGGGGGTCCAGCAGCTGGAATGGGTCTGTAGGCTTTGAGGGCTCGTACACCCAAGTGCCAGCAGCTGGGCAGTCCAAGGATCCAGGGATTGGTTTTGGATAGACTGAATGTCTAAGGCCAGTTAGTGGAAGGATCCACAGTCTATATAAGTATGTATTTCCCACTAACCGACCTTCCCCTTGATCAGCCAGAGAGGGGAACAGGATGAGGCTATTGGTACTGTTTGTGCTTGCATGAGTGCTGTGTTTTCTCTCCGTGTTGATCTGTTTTTACATGTGTGTGCCTATTGGAAATACATGCCCAGCCTTGCTACTGGATGGACCTAGGGGCATGGGGCTGCAGCAACTTCACCTCTATGAGCTACCAGATTTAGCAGCTCCCTGGCAGGCAATACAGTTGCAGGCAATTGTAATTCTGGAGTGGTCCACAGGAGTCTGTTACATATAATAGCGGGGCACAGCAGGCAGAAGGAAGTTTTAAGCTGGACCAGAATATTAAATTTGAAGAATATGAATAGTAAAAGAAGTAGAAATGTAAATGAATCCTTAATATATTCTTTTACCCTTCTTCTGTGCCACCTGGTACTTTTTTCTTGGGGAAACACTCGTAAAATTAATGTTCCAATAAATAGCAAAAGGTCATTTCATAATTATCATGATCATTTTCATTAAACTTCCCCCACCTAAACAACCCTGGTGTGATTGCTCCAAAATGAATTACATTTTCTAAATTAGTTCTGCCAAAAGCTAAATAGAGTCATATAAAACCAGGATGAAAATTAATATTAGAACAGATTTTGTGTGGTTTGAATACTGTTGTGATCAGCAGTTTTGGGATAATGCAATATAATTGTAAATGCAAGTTGTACTAACAAAGGTAAACAACTGGCAGTCCAGGGAAGCACTTCTCAATCATCTTCACAAATCCACCCCTTTATAACATGTAGTGCTGGTCTGCATTAATTTGCACTTTACTAAGAGAGGAGGAAGAAAAGCCGCAAAAGTGGCAAACTCCTAATGAGAGAATTCTTGCACAATGTAGCAAAATTCAGATGCTGTAGAAAGCAAGAGGCAATAAATCTATAAACCATATGGGATCTAGGGACCAGGAACCATGATGAGAGCTCTGTTATTATTATTACTTCTTTTAGCAGTAAGAGATGACAGGCATTTACAATTTGAGCTAGAGGAAACATTTACAGGCTTATGCACAGTAAATGTCGTTCATTCCCTGTGTTTTAGAAGTAATTTTCCTTCACACATGCACCCTTGAAAGTATTTATATTGCTATAAGGTGAATAATGCAGTTATAAGCTGGTGAACCGAGACAAAGAAACCTAGTCTACAGTTTCCAAAACAGTATTTCTACTAGTGAATTCAGCAAATGCTTTAAAACAAATTCCTCATAATCCAGTCTATTCAGTAGAGGATTCTCACGTAAATACTGGGTTTTAGTTACACTCGTGGAAAGTATCAACAAAGCTTAAGACCCTGCTTACTCATGTTGGTTGACGGTAGTAGATCAAGCTTCCTTCCTCAGACTTCAAGGACTGTAGCAGAAATCATCAGGGTCTACTGTGAAGCCAATTATTCTGTTGCTCCTAAAGTAAGTGAATTTTTCCCCCAAGTTTTCTGAGCTCCTGTGCTTTTTGGGGTCCCTATTCTGCTGTTGGCCAGGACAGCATCACTGGAGTTGGTGACCTAAAGCAGACAAGTCGTCCTAGCTCACTTCATTACTGGTCGCTTTCTGCCATGCCTGCTTCTTGACTCTTTTTCAGGTTCCCTAGGAAGGATACAGAGACAGAGGGATTCATGTGGAGATCTGTCTATGGTGGAAAACTCCCTGAGCAGAATCTCTCTTTTCCTTTAAAAATAAGTAAATAAATAAATAATAATTAAAAAAAACCCTCAGAACTTACTTTTCCTATGACTTTTCACCCCAAAAGCAGAATCTGCAACTTTAAATGGTGATTACTTCCTTATGTAGGGCTGAGACGTTTTGTCCATGTAATAAATATGACTGGAATTTTTAGGGTTTCCTCACCTTTGCAAAGATCTTCCTTACAAAAATATTGGAAGGTATTGAAGAAGTAGGGACCAATATGTTTTAGTTTGGGTCTATTCCTGTGAACTTTCCACCTCAGTCTTCAAAATGTCAACACAGGGCTTTCCACCTGTGTAGGGAGGTGGAAGTTGCTCTTTTTTGTCATTCTGTTTCATAACATTAGGCTTATATCAGTTCGTTATTCTTTCGGCATTGCACCTGTTTCCAAGCTTTTTTTTCCCTCCAATCGTTATCATACAGTATAGCTCATACTTTTGGGTGTACACAGTTTTTAGTCCCAGTAGTACTTTTTGTGACAGATACTATCATGTACCTAATCCTTGACTGCTGAATTTTTTACTTCTGAGGAGATATGGCCAAGTTACTAATTTCTGTACACAGGTGACGCTCTCTGTTACGTTCCTGTTCTGCCAGAAGGCAAACCCATTGCCAGGCATCAGATTCAAACGTTTGCACTGGAGGTATAAAACTGATGTGCTGGATCATGAAAGACGTTAATTATCTCCAAGGACTTTTTGCTACATATTGCTTATGACCTGATTGTCACATATGCTAAAAGTATTACACAACCCTGCGACTTCTTTTGCAAGTTCCCACTAGTATATCTCTCTCCTAATAAGTATCTGAGGACTCAGACAAGTAAAAGAAGTAAACAACACTTGAGCAGCCTTTTGCTGAGAAACCCTGTGTATAAGTAACAGGAGAAGCAGAGGAACTTCAAAGGTTCTCAGTTTGTACCTCAGTGTTGTAGAAAATCAACTTGAGGTCTCTTAGAATACACCTTTATTAGATATCGGTTTGTTGTGACTGTAGGCTACTTGTAGGAAGAAGAAAATAAAAATAAAACAAAAAAGATTCTCTATAGTAAGAAAACCAATACATTGTACTAGCAGTGCCAAGAACATAGAATCATAGAATTGTTTGGATTGGAAGGGACCTTTAAAGGTCATCTAGTCCAAGCCCCCTGCCATGGGCAGGGACATCTTCAACTAGATCAGGTTGCTCAGAGCCCCATCCAACCTCACCTGGAATGTTCCCAGGGATGGGGCATCCACCACCTCTCCGAGCAACCTGTGCCAGTGTTTCACCACCCTCATTGTAAAAAATTTCTTCCTTATATCTAGTGTAAATCTCCCCTCTTTTAGGTTAAAACCATTTCCCCATGTGCTGTTGCAACAGGCCCTGCTAAAAAGTTTGTCCCCATCTTTCTTATAAGCCCCC
>NW_009216218.1:73899-102533 GCF_000690835.1 Fulmarus glacialis
ATTTCCGTGGCCTCCTCTGGACCCGCTCCAACAGGTCCATGTCTGTCCTGTGCTGAGGACCCCAGAGCTGGAGGCAGCACTGCCGGGGGGGTCTCACCAGAGCAGAGTAGAATCACCTCCCTCGACCTGCTGGCCACGCTGCTTTGGATGCAGCCCAGGATACGGTTGGCCTGGGGATAGATACCAGGGGAAGATCAAGATAAGCTGTGTGAGCCAATCCCTTGTTTAAACCTTTGATGCCTCTGCTCTAGTAAGGAGACCAAAGACATCACATTGACATTCATAGGATTTTTGTATGTAAGAAGACAAGAATGAAATGAGTCTGAAGGATGTCCAAGAGGGATCTTGGGAGGCAGACCTCTCTGCTGAAGATAGGCATTAAAAAGGAACAAAAAGTTTGTGTCAAAAAAACCTTTAATTTTTACTTAGTAGTAAAATGGTAAGAGTACTTCTTGAGCAATTGGCATGTCCAGGTCATAGAAACGTCAATATGGTTACCTACACCCAAACTGAGTTAGGTGAGCCCTTCTGTTCCAGCTTTTGAGTTTCATTGAAATTGGCTTATCTTGAGAGCTAAACAGCAGAGAAGAGCAGATTTTGGACCCGTGGTGATGATATGTACTTATCACAGGAGTTGGGTGTATTTCATATAGTTGAGCTTTGCTGCTCAGCACAGTTCCTATTTGAGAATTACTCTGGGTCTGTGCTGAGCTGGTACTTCAGTCTACATCCTTCAGTAATGCACTGGAAAGGATCAATGCAAATACACACTGCTTTCTCCTCCTGCAATGCATTACCAAGCCATTTTACTTCATATCTGTGATCCTATCACGCACTTTCAAAGGACGACTGTTAAGACACCAAGTGAATTTGAATCAATTAGGTTCAAAGAGTCACGTCTGAGTTGACTAAGTTTGGGAGTTTCAAAGGACCCTAAATAAACAAAGAATATCACTTCCTCGGTATTTCAGTGGGACTTTGGTAGTCTGAAATCCAGATCCTATAAATGAGCAACGACACCTTCTAATTGTTGTGCTGTTCATGTTTAGAAATGTAATAACATGTATTCACTTCAGCAAACATTGGAATCATCTCTTGTGCTAATTCATGTTTAGAAATGTAATAACATGTATTGCCATTGCCTGCAAAACTATCCACTATACTACAGGTATTTTTGTTGAGGAAATTCTCTCACTGGTTTATTTGTTTTAAGCTGTGGGTGAGGATGCTGTCTATACCTTAAAAGAAAGGAAGGTAAACTGGCTGGCAGTTCAATTCTGTTAGATATTCTTGCAGGCAGATAAATTTTTAGTCCTGGGAGTCTTCAGTTTTTGAAACAGCTCTGAGGATGAAAGAGAATGAAGCCTGTTAAAATGGTGCATGTTTAATAACAATGTTTAATTACCATGAAGATGCACACTTTGTATTCTACAGTTTCATGCATCTTATAGTTTCTTGTTTCTTTTAATTGATTCCATATCATCCACAGGTTAGAATATCAAATTTTGATTACTATAATATTATATATGGTACTTACATGTCTGTGTTGTCAAACCTCTTTCTTTTCAAAGACCTCTTTTCAAAACTGTTTTCAGTTGAACTGCTTGATTGGAGGAGGACTAATTTCTCTTCAAGTCTATTCAGTTTCTAACAAATCGTATAAAAGCAGTTACGGATGCCTGCACTTGTAAGGGGATTTTTTTTCTAGAAACACACAGGGGCAGCAAGATTTCATTTGAATCCTACAACACAGCAAAGAAAGAATTGAAATATTAATAATGCATGGAATTTATATTGCACTAATCATTTTCAAAACACTTCGCAAATGTTGCAGCTAATTAAATTCATAATACTGCTGTGGAGTTAGGCAGTAAATATTGTTGAGCTGAGGACATGTGAGAGTATATGAAGGCAAGATTAGGGGAATGCTACTGGAGGAGGGGAGAGCCCCCAGCCTGAACTTGCAGCACTAACATGTCCCTCTTTGTCCTAGAAGTCAATCAATCAGGAACAAAAGTCAGGAAAATTATTTCACAGTTCAGTGTATAGTGTCCAGTTAGATAATAACACCATCAGACATGTGTGGTAACAGTCAAAAAGACCCCTGTAGAACATGAAAACTAAACTACTTCAGAGTTCAGATACCAACTGGAGCAAGCTCCTTTGAGGTTGGCTCAAGAAACCAAAGATCTCAAGGTGACGTTAGAGCTCGGTGCTTGGTGTTGGTACGAGGGTCTGCACTAAGCATCAATATGGAAGTGGCTAAGGGGAGAAAAATTGTTCAGTATCATAGTTAGCATTTACTTCAGAAATTTTAAGGTGAATATTTGATCTTAAAGTTAGAAACGAAATTAGAATAGAAATTAGAATGAAAGCAGGACTGCTAAAATGGCAGCTACAGATGCTTCCTGGAGACTTCTCTTACATAACACATTCACAGATTTTGCTTGTTACTACTGTTAACTTTGGCTAGAACTCCCATTCTCTCCTGCTTGCATGTACAGTTGCAATGTATAACTTGCAAACATCACAATAGCACTCCCTCATTGAAACAGGTGTTGTGTTGAAGCCAAAAGAGAAGTAAGAAATGAAAGATTAGTTCTCAGTAAGCAACTTGGCTGTCATGATAAATGAAGTGACAGTTTGGGCGGTTTTGCCATTTTTAGCAGTACCTAGCAGGGTAATGACTTTTGGCCCAGTTAATGCAATTTTTTATTTTTCCTTTTTTTTTTTTTTTTTTTAACAAAGGCAGTGTAAGTGTTTGATGGACTTCTTTGTTTTAACAAGTTAACCAGAAAGACCTGGAGAAAAAGGTGCTGCTGCCCTTCACTGATATAAAAACATTGCCTGTCACTAATAGGAAGAAATCCATGGATGACTGGTGATTTACTAGGAGGGAAGTATATGTAAAGAAACACCCTTTTTTTACAGCTCCCCAGTGGTGGGATCTACCCAGGCTCTAACTCAACCTATTTGAAAAGAAAGGTGACTTTTAGGGGGCAATGTGATGAGCCTCACCCTCTCCATACCAAAACCAATCCTTTGCAGGTTCAGCTTGCTTTGCAGTACTGTTCTCTAACCGTTAGCATGAAAGAGATACTATGATCACAGTGAAGCCATTCTTTGTTTTTTGTTGAGCTTGCTGATTGCTCAGTTGCCTTTTTTTTTTTTTTGCTTTTTTTTCCCTCCTCAACAAAACAGAAGTTTGTAGTCAGGATAGTCAGATAACTGCAGCTCATCAGGTTAGCTCTTTTTGGAGCTGGATGTCAGCATCTTTCAACCAACATTCTTTAACTGGCTATGGATGAGCTCTTAGGCTATTATAAAGCTAAGCAAAGTGGGTTTATTGAAACCACTTGCGGTGGCAGAGTCAACAAGAGTGTTGCTGTTTGCAATGCATGGCAATACTGTACACACGGTTACTGTGCTCAAGGCAACTATTTCCAAGTGAGGGCTGGCAATGCCCTCAACCATGCTTACTTCTGAGTATACATTAAGTTATTTGGGCCCAGGAGAAACTAGCCACCTTCTCCACTGCATCGGTAATGATTTACAGGCTAAATATTGGGCCAGTAGGGATTGCTTTCCATGTTAGGTGCCAAACACCCTAGAATACAATATATCAATAATACTCAAGCTAATGATTAAGATTAAATAAGGACAGGAACATGAAAGATTTTGACAGGAAGGTCCATGTTTTGGCTTCCCTATTCAAGTTCTGCATGACTTTACCTTTGATCACCAGGGCTTTAGGAACCAAAGTTCAAGTTCTCAAAGGTATTGCGGTATATTAGGGCTAGGTGTCTAAGAACATTCAAAACTGATTCAAACATAATTTAGCTGTCAAAATCCTTTCCATGAGATGTAGCAGATAATAAAATAAATTTTATGTGGGCTCAAAAAGTGACTGCATGATTTTATGGACAAAAGTCCTGCAAAGGCTATTCCGTAAGTCTGAGTCACAAATTGCTTGGAGGCTAGAGGGGTGTTCTGGGAATGTATCACTGCATGATTTCCCAGTTTTTATATTGTCCTGTACGCATCCACTATGGAGACACAGAAAGACTAAGAGGTTAGATGATTTTCCTCATTCCTGAGAGATTTATGATTACAGTTCTTGTACCAAATGATTGAAATTGTTACTCAGCTGAAAAACAGATACCAGAGTGGTAGACTTGCACCTCATTACCCCAAATTCACAGGTTTCGCTCATGTAAGCTGGCATGATGGTCTGGACCTTCATCTGGAATATACAATCCTGGATCTCCTATTTTACCGTAGCTCATCCATGCATAAAACTCTGCACAGGGTACGGGAGGAGGATGTAGGAACGGATCCAGTTGTTATCTGTACACTGGGGCTCATTCAGCAGCACTAACCTCTATCCTGCTCTAAGGTGGAGCCTTCTCCCAAAGCTCTCAGGTAAATCCAGTTTGCCGAGGTAAATTCACCCATGCTCAATGTTCTCTGCCCACCAGCCCCGCCCCTTCTTTTAAACTTTTTCTAACAAACACTGAAAAGTGATGTTATTGAGTTAGTACATTCTGGGGATGTTGCTGAGATTGATTTCTTTGTAATGGTCTGCTGTGGTAGCATTGGTTTAGCAGAGTGATAGATGAAATATTCTTCTTGTTTTGTTACTGGCCAAAAATGAAGACTTCCAAAAGAATCAATTCTCCTTAAAAATAATCGGAAGTAACGGGGAGAAATTTCCAGATCTGGTACAAGCCAAATCTGCATGAGGAAACCTTTTAGTTCCCTCAAGAGACGTGCAATGAAAGCCTAAAGCTTCATGTGAAGAGTTTCACGATTCTTTCATGTGAATTAAAGGATAATGAACTTCTTAATCCATTAATGGACTAATAATGGATTAATTAATGGATAACCATTAATACATAATTGATCTATCTCACAATCAAAGAAAGGACCGTACCGCTACAGTATTTGAAGATCTTATAACTGCTACCACATATATCAATACTCCCATGAGACAGAGGACCCACAGGCACAGGGAGATGAAGGGACTTCCATACAGGGCTTTAGATGGCATTGGGGCACCCCCACCCCCATCCCCACCCCCCATCCTCCCACTCTGAACTTATAGTATTTGAAGCATTTGAACTCGTATCTCTGTAGAGGTCCAGAACCACCCTTGTGTTCATGACCTTGAGCAAACCAGTACCTCGCTTACACTGTGGTGGCAGTTTTTGTCTTTTGCTTACATGAAACAACCTAACAGGCGCTCCTGGTGAAAGCAAGCTGGACTCTCTCTGTAATCTCTCTGTAATATCTTTATTTGTATGATGCACACAGGAGTCCCATCCTGGTTGATGTGCTCTACTTCAGAAGTTGGTGCATCTTAGGACGAGATTTAAAAAAAACACTACGCACACAAGCCGCAGATCCTTTTGCTACCACTGGGAAGCCTAGTGCCTATTGGTGTAAGATGGGACAGAGGACACCTCCTTTCCCTCTACTATTTTGCCACTGGCTTGTTGGACAGTTTGCATAGGACATGGTGTGTGTTTCTCTGTCCACCTCACATGCCTTCCGCACTTCATTGGTAAGAGCACACAAAGGTATCCCTTGGTTGTCTGTGGAAAAAACAAACCCAACAAAAAGACCCACATAAAACAAACAAAGGAAAACCCCAAACAAACAAAAATAACTCAAGCCAATTCACACTAAGATTAGTCATTTGGGGTGGAAACATGGGACCTTCTTTCGATACAGGTACATGACGTTCTGTCCTTAGACATCTGCAGCAAGTGGGAGATACACTTGCTCATTTTTTTTGAGAGAATTAATAACTGGATTAACATAGCTGATTGGGGTGGCTCTAGAAAACTGAGGTATATACTCAAATTCTGTATATAAATAATGTATGAATCCTGTGATAACAGCTCTACCAAAATGCTTTCCTGACTCATCCATTGTAGACTGCTGGTTTTGAATATGAAAGATAAAAAAAAAAAAGAAAGACAAATTTTAGGAACGTACAGATTGTGACCTCAGGCTCTTTGGGTTTTTGGAGAAGGATTTTTTGTTGCTGATTTTTTTTCTCTTTCTGTTGCAAATCATGTGAATAACATAGATACTGAAAGAAGCTACCCAAAAATAATAGTCTGTAATCAAAGCTAAAATCAGAGGATCATAAACGTTGCATCTTCCTACATTCCACTTTATCTTCTGTTACCCTGTTTTATATATTCAAACCCAATCTATTAAGCTGAATAATTTGAGCTTTTTGATTGACAGGCTTCTCAAGATTGTGTTTTATTTCTGTTCATATTTTCATATTGTGAACACTATCACGCCACCAGGATACAAAGAATTTCACTTTTAGCTGTGCTTCAACGCTGCTGAGTCATAGCAGCCAAATACTACCTTCAAGCCCATCTGTCCAAGGAGAACAAGAATCAATTTGAAGTTTATCTGTGCACAAACTGTTCATAAACAACTGAGTTACAGGAAGCGCCGTATCAGCTTGAGAAACGTTACTTCATGTTCAGCAGCTTCCATTTTGTTAGTCACAACCACTACAAATGTATCAAGTTTAAAGAACAATGATTTTTGGGGAGCTTTTGTAAATAAATCATGGGATTTTTGTGCTTAATACTCCCTTGTTAACACCTGAGTTTTTTATTACACTCTAATACTTATCAAGCTTGTCTCTACAATAGTAAAAGCTGAAAGTTTTGTTGTTTGGTTGGTTGGTTTTTTTCCCCATGGAAAAGTTATTTTCAAGTTATTTCATTATTTCAGAAACTGATGCTTCAGGAACCACAATATCTCTCAAGCCTTGAGGAAAACTTTTGATTTCATCGCAAAATCAGAAGCGTGTCGTGCTCTGCTCTACTTGATCTCTTGTGGTGTCTTCAGTTTCACGATTCCAGGATTGCAGACTTCGCTTCACAATACCCAGAAAAAGAGCAAAGACCCCTAGCAAGTTCCAGGATTGCAGACTTCGCTTCAGCACACCCAGAAAAAGAGCAAAGACCCCTAGCAAAGGGAGCGGCAGACGTCAGTGATGCAAAGCCTAGTCCAGTGGTTCACAGCATGGGTTTGCAGCAGATAAGTGATTCAGGGATGTCATGTGGACTTCCCTTGACCCTTGGCTTCAGTGGACCCTACATGGTATCAGTTGGTGTTCACAGAGCACAACAGTCCCTTCCCTATTTACCTCATCTTCCAGTGAGGAGCCACGCACCAAATCCAGTTCTGCAGCTTTTTTCCCAGTTCAACTGTCATTAATCACCGTGTTAAAGCATGGTGCTGTGGAAACATTAGTTCACTCCACCTCAAGGAAAGCTCTTAGCCCTCTGCATAATACTTTTCCAGTATCACAGGATATCCCACTGAAAGAATAGAGAATTAAATGATGCAAACCCTGCAACCTAACATGGGTGTATTTTCATGAAAGCTTTTTTACTAAATAAAGTTCTGAAACCTTCCAAAAAACGAGGTTTATAATAATACTTTGGAGGGAACTTCCACCCTCTTTATGACTTCAATGAGTAGGTGGAGGGGAAAACTGCAGACAGGGAATCTTCTTACATGTTTAAGAAATATAACTGCTGGTGCATTAGGCCTTCAAACAGTTCAGGGCTGGTTTTCCAAGCATTCGGTATCTTCCTTTATCAGGTATTTATGTAGCCTGGAGAAGCAAAACACATTTTCAGACCTAGGATGCTGTGAAATGTATTTATACTCATTTACTGTTGCTATATATCATTGGAAAGAGCAGAGAAGAACATTGACAGAAAGATTTTTATCACCAGAAGAAGCTTGGTATGTACTAATTACACTATATTTTAGGTACAGAGGACAAGAAACTTCAGAACAGAAGACGTAACAATGTATTGTTTTTACAATTCAATTTAATCCTACTTTATTGAAATTCATAACTGAATAAAGGATGCAGAGAGCTTAAAGTATTAAAATAGACTGTTTGGTGTTTGAAAAATTACGGTATACCTCTACTTTTTCATTTAGTAAGATCAGTTAATAAATATGACCTATACCACCAAGTACACTTCCAATAGCTGTATGAAGACATTTCAGTTTTAAATAGTACTGAAGGCAGTGTGATTTTTCAGCTTGCATATTGACATTAATAGAACTCCTCCAGGCCATGCTAAATTATGTTTTATATGCTATGGTGTAAGGAACCAAAAATAGGCTTGCTAACCAAATAGCAAAAGTGAAATATAGCATAATCAAAAGATAAGGATGAACTTTTGGCACTATGTATCCTACATGGCCATGGAGCCCATGTGGATTGCTCCATCAGCTTTTCCAATGCTTCTTAAAATGGTAATTTTTAAAAAAAATTATATGGATGGAATTCATCTGCCCACATGTGGCTAGTACTGTGTCTTGGTGTGTAGTAGCAGTAATGCTTGCCACCCACTTCTCCCTTTGTGGTCAACAGAGATCTAACCACTATAATGAATGAAGTCTTCAGTGAAACACCTTTCATCGTAAAGTAGGTATTTTGCACAGATGCTCAAAGGCTGAATCCTTGTTAAAATGGAAAAAAAAAATCATTTGTTAGGATCTTCTCATAGGACAACGTTCACGTGTGAAATCAAATCACTCAAACTGGACTATTGGTTGCTGTCCTATGGTCACAGGGGTCTTTGTTGTCACAGACCTTGTAGCTGTACCTTCAGCTGAATCTGGTGAGGCTTCCCAAACCATTCTTCTATTCACTTTTTATAATCAAGCTGTGGTCCTGTGTGAACACTCCATCTCATCTACAATCCATCTTTATCAATAATATTAACCACAGACAAAACATCTCCTAAAACTCTTAGCCACCTATAACAGACTGTCCTACGTGCTTATTTCTGCTTCTACTGGAAAGTTTGTATTGTTTGTATACAAATATCTGTGTACAACTCAATAACTTCTGCAGCAAGGAATTGCCTGGAAATCAAAGAGTCACTTTACCCAGGATGTTAATCAACACATTTAAGCATACAAATTGGACTGGGCTGAGCAGGATGTGCCTGGGGGAATCTCCAGAACTGTAAGAAATTCCCACCTGGGGAGCTCCTGTAACACTCAGTTAAATGGTTAATTGTTCAGTCAGTCCTCTAGTTTCATTTCTGTCCAATGCCTCAGAACAGTCCATTATCTCATCTATGCAGACAACTAGTTGGGCAGTCCCTGAAACACCCCGGGAATTCATGGCTTAAACGCACTGTGCAAGAACAGGCACAATCCTGACACCCAGCTACGCTGCAATCGTAACTAAAGAACAAATTTTATTTTCATACCTACAAGTCATTTATAACTGAAGTCCCGTAGCCCTTGCTACATGGCCAAATCCTGGGCAGATGAATTGCATCCAGAAAGTACTTCTTTCTCACCACTCATTCTAGGGAGTCCGGAATAACTGCTTCCACTGTTTATGTCTCCACTTAGTCTTGAGTCCCAGACGCTGTGACTTTCAGGCATGACTCACTGTTATCTTATAACAACTCTGAACCATATGCTAACGTCAACTGGAAATTAAGATGGGAGTGTGAAAGTTTTGAACAAACACAGAAGGAAATTGCTGGAACAGCTTTCTGATCAGAGTAGTGCAAGCTAAAAAGCTGACTGAACTGTCATTCTTATTCTGTGATGACCTTTTGTTCATTTTTAAGGTATGGTTGCCTATGTAGTAGGAGTCAGAATATGATAATTACATCACTCCAAGTAAAAACTGTTGGAGGTGCTGGGACATGATTACCAGTGTTGTTAAACTGCTAGAAGGATCCTGGGCACGCCTTCCTCCTGGGCCAAAGAGCACTCTCTCAAACAATTCCCAGGCACAAGAATCAAGAATCAATATCTATATCTGTATTAGCAAGTTGCTCAGCTCAGTAGAAGTGGTTACGTAAACAGAAATAGTTGTGATGGGAATTTCACAACTAAACTCTACACTGCGGGGGGTCAGGGGGGCAGGCGTGTTGCATCAAATTAAGTCTAGTCTGGCCTCAGGGATGGGATTGCCCTTTAGTGAGGGGAGCACACTTGTTGTGGTCTTGGAGTCTTCCAATATAGCTCCATCTGCAAGGATCACAGCTCACAGTTTTCAAGAACACTCCACAATGTAAAACAAAGCACAGGCAATGGGGATGATCAAGAGATTCACTTCTCAAGTAAATGCCTGAGCCAGCTGTAGGCTTCCAGTGAATATTGCCAAAAAGCAGTCTGGAAGAAATCATTCTGGTTTGGAAGCTAAGGGAATCAACCAGCATATATGCAAGCTTTACTGTGCCAGGTGACCTTCATTCCCAAGGACTTTGGTCAGGGATTTGCAGGATATCAACATAGACTCAGCCCATCCCTGACAGTCCTTTCCAGTTTTCTATTGATATAAACTGAAAACCTGTTCTTTAACTTCATTATTTCTGTTACAGAAATGGAAAGTATCAGTTAAAATCTGAACTTCTGAAGGGTCTCAAAGTGATCCAGGGTAGATTTCTGGTTTAAATACATGCTTACTTTTGGCTTAATTTGCTCATTTAGTTCTTTGACGGGAAACAAAAATAGTAAGTTTTCATACGATCTCCATTTGAGAAGACAGAATACCTCAGGGAGTACCATACTGGGGAAGTCTTGGGAAAAGAGAAGGAAGAAAAAGGGAAGCAAAGTCTCTAGTAGTCTTATTTGTTGTTCAGAAGTTCACTACAAAAGCAGAGTTAAAAGGCTTTTGAAATACCTAGAGATGAAGCAGGTAGCAAGAAAGAAGGCAGAGGCACGACTGAAGGTTTATGATTCAATATTTCGAACAACAGACTGATAAACACACAGAGTTATCCCTTAAATTCTCTATTGTGCAAGTAATGTTTTATCAAAAGTCTTCATAGGGTTCTGACATATACGTTCTCAGTTATTAGAAAACAGATTTAACATGATAGATGCTTGCTGCCTCTGATTCTGTCCAGGCATCCTTCCACCCCCCAGAGAGATCAATGATAAATAATTTTCTACAATATAGTGGAAGGAAAGCACTTTCTCACACTCCAGTTTTCCTCTCCCTTGTCACTCATGTATTGCGAGACATCCAAGGAAAGATCTACTGTATTATTGGGTTTTGTTTGGTTTTTAATGATTTTCTTTTATTGTTTTGCCCTAAGGTTGCAATGGGAAAACAGAAGTATAGAAGAAGACTAAAGAGCATCAAAAGTTTGACAAAGACAAAGGGTACACAAAAGCACTGATCAAAGAAAGTCCAGTCTTAGTCTTTGATGATGGCAATGAAATACTACGAGGATTTCATTCTCTCTGGGGTTACATTTATCATGTTAATTCATGGCAGGGGAAAAAATGTTAAGATGTATTATGTCCGGAATTGCCAATTCAGATCCCCAATTGGCTAATCCACAATGCCAACACCTTCCTGAGACTAACAGAGTCAATGCTTCTTGGTTTCAGCCAGGGGGCATTAAAGGAATATTTGAGCCACATTATGTGCAAGTATTTCATATCCACTAGATTTGCATGTCCTGGTTTTAAGTTTTAAGTATGACACCAAAATTCAAAGCAAACTCCAGCTGAAACTACCGAAGTTTACCTCATTTCTAGTTCAAACAGTAAAGAACTCTTGGGGTTCTCACTGTGTCTTTAAAGAGAAATAATTTTTCTTCCTACTAAGATTAATTTTATAAGTCCTTTATTAGGCATGAATACATATTTTAATATATAATTTAGCTTTTATAACACACAGCTGGCCAAAAGCTACTATGAAAAAAGGATAACTGGAAACTCTCCAAGGATCCAAAAATAGTGACAGGTGCACAGCGTCTAAAATAGACTGCTTGCTATGTGGAAAATGTCACAAGTTCTCTAACCTTAAGAGCTTCTCCAAGCGTATCAGAGAAAAATTTGTACCTATCAATAACACAGCTATGGTAACAGTCACTTACCTCAAAAGCAGTTTAGGCAATTTAGGAGCAACACATCAAAAATGTGAAATGCAAGATCAAGTATATGTCATAAAGGACAGACAAATGGGCTGTATTTAGATATGGATCTTCAGAGCGTCATTGTCTGCAGGCTGACTGTTGGTGCACACGCTCTTTACCTGACATTAAATGTGAAGTTTTTTCCTCTTGGTCAAAGAGAGAAAAGTTACTTTTCAGCCCAACCCAGATACAATTAAAAGTAAACAGGTCCCTGTTGCCAAGTAGTTAATGAGCTCTGAATTCACATCTGAAGTGGTTCTGTGGCAAATCATTGGGGGTCCAGGCTTCCATATTCTTGGTGCAATGTTTTCAGACCTCACTGAGGAACCTCACTGGGTTTTGGCTTTGTTTATTTTTATTAGGCTATGAAAGAAGCTTGATAATTGGGAAGACAGGGGAGTTCCAGACAGCAGTCCCTTACAGAAGGCCACGGGAAATGTATCTGAGGGTGACTGTGAGTCCTCACTGCAGTCACCACAGTCTGTCCAGGTACTAACATTCATGGTAACTCTACTCCTGGATTTCCTTTCTTGTTTTTAACAAAAATTTCACTCAGATATGAATGAGGTGACCTTCATGTGTTTCTTTGGTTTGTTCTTTGTTTTTCAGATTTCTTCTTCTTTAGTTTGTTCCATCCGTAAACTAGAATCATCAAACAAGATTCAAATTAGAAGTAAGAAATGCAGAAGAGGTATTTTGTATCTATGAATTACCAGAAAATTTTCTGAACCTTCTAGCAAAAGTGGTATATGCAAGAAATATAGGGCAGGTATTTCATGCATTCCTACTACTTTTGACTCAGAGCAACTGCAGGGTTTGTTTTTCCTCATCACCCAATTTTTAAAAAGGGAAGAAAAAAAGAGAAATACTTGAGAGCATTGACTTTCACTGGATAATGATTCTACAGAATCATGAGTAATGCTTGTGAAAAAAACAGAGTGGAAGTGTCAACATCTCTAATGCCATCTATCATGGCAAGCATTACCACAGGCTTTTTTTTTCTGCTTTTGTATTGATATTTTTTACCCTGAGATGATGCCACCAAGCCAGCTGAGGTGGGGGGGAGCTTTCCACTTTCCAGAGTATTACTTCTGTACTACATTATACATACCTGGGAAAACTTGTGTTTTAAGCAGACAACACGAGGTGAGCTACTTCTGTGAAGTGAATGACGTAAGACTTGCCTCCTCCATAACACGACTTAGCCTTTGCCTGCAATGATGATGTACATTGTGTCAGTGTGTTTTCATTTGGCATTTCACGGGATGACAAAACTCATGTACTTGGTGTCTCATTCACAATTTCTCTTCCAGTGCAAACACAAAGGAGATGTCATAAAGACAAGTCATTTTATAGGAAAATAAGATCCTCTAAGTGTTAAATGGAACTACTTCCGATCGTGCCCATCCCTTCTTTATGGAGATTATACTTACGCAGTCAGTATATCAGTACATCAGTGTATCTCAGGAACTGAGATATCAAGTGACTGGAGCTAGCTGAAAATCCTTCATTGAAATCGTACTGTGGAAATTTTTTTTTTTTTCAGTGATACAGTATCACGCTAAAAAAAAGGAATACGTGTCTGCCTTCAGTAATAACACTTCACACTTCATCCAAGAAGAAGAAATTTGAAAACTATGCTATTTCTCTTATGGTTTTGGTAGTTCCTGGGCAAAACAAAACCGTGAGGGAGCCTGACCTGATCCAGCTTTGGTCCTAACACCATGTAGCCTTGTTAGCTAGGCTTAGCTGAGCTAATATCTGCTGTCTCTCAGCAGCCTGTATAATATCATTACAGTGAGACTCCAAGTCCTTTGATTTATCATGGTCAGAGACAGTCTTTCTGCATCCCCACTTTGTAAGAAAGAAGAATCATGGAAGATGTAATAGGCAGATTTTTTCCTGCAGTATGCTAGAAGCGCTACTTTGAATGCTGTTTCGGCTCTTGGAAAATAAAATTTTAATTCAATATTTGATTAGGAAGTCAGTGATTTCGCTCCCAAGGAAATTTCTTACCGGCTGTTTCCATGACAAAGACAACCACACACAGATTCGTGGATGACTAAAGGATACATTTAGCCAGTTCACTTCATCGTTTGAGCAAGTTGCCTTTTGGAAGGTGTTTTCTTTAACTGTTTGTCAGAACTTTTTGAAGAGGACTCAAATTGATCAAATGAGCCTGCAACATGCCCGAGAAAAAGAAAAAAAAAAAAGGAGGAAAGGAGAAGGTAAAGATCATGCCATTTTCTTATCTTCAGTAGTTCCTGGATTCTGAGCAGAAAAGGAATATTAACAATTCTTGATTAATTTTCTCATCTTGCAAAACACCAACAAATTTATTCCCAGTGTCTGTAGAATAATTATGTGATGACTTTTACAATGGGTTTCTTCCTGCTTATCATAATTTGATTCTAATATAACAGAATGACTTTCCCTCTCCTCCCCCAATTTTCTTTTCCTCTGCTCATCTACTGGCATTTCTCAGTTTTTGTTTCATTATGATTGCCATCAAATTTCACAGCCATCCTGCTGCATATATTATTCCTTCTGCATAAATTATTCCTTTTTGCAGATGTCAAGGTGTGCTCTCATCTTTGCCACAACTCTTACTCTAGCATTAAATTTATATACTCTGTATTTCAGCAAATCAAAAAGTTTTTACTATTTTTTGTTATACCTGAAAAAAAATTGTCTTCCTGGGCTCTTTATTATTCATTTTATTTATTCAGAACTGTATTTCAAACTAGTTTATTTTTATCACACCAAAGTATGTATGCATTCAAACTTTAAAAAAGAGCAATTACAGCTCAAGTTCAAGTCTCAAAAAGTTTTGATTCAGACATTGCACAATTCTGAAAGATTAGTTTTTTCTTTGCGAAATACCACTCACATTAACAATTGATTTTGCTCATTTTTCTTTCTTTAATACATTTGTCATTCTTATCAATAAATCTCTATTTACTTTCATTAGAGATGAGCCATCAAATGTACTGGTAATTCAGTTAATGTTTACATTGGTAATCTGTTGACTAGAAAAAGATGATCTTTTAGTGAATGCATTAGCAGAATGGGAACATAAAGCTGCTAAATAAAATGGTATTACTTAACGTGATACAACCAGGATTTGCTAAGATTCTTTGTTTAGGGGGAAAAAAAAAAAAAAGAAAAGGGAAAAAAAAGAGTTATTCAAAGATCAGTAATCTCCTTGAAGTGTGTTGTTCTGGAAAAGAGACAACTTCTTTTTTAATCTGTGCATGAATATGGTTTCTGTCCTGCAGACCTCCAAAGTCCAGGTTGGATCACATACCTAACATTTTATGGTGTCATAAATACAAGCAGTATGCAATGTCCTGTAACACAGGAAAATATCCTTAAATAAATCACTTAGAAATCTGCACAAATATAGTATTTGTACTGTGCTGTACGTAACACATCTTTTCATTCTCCTTTCCCAAGCTACTTAATCTAGGCTCAAGTAACACCCAGATACCAGACTATCTCAGCAGCCTGAATGCTACAGATACAGAACAAGAAATCCTGTCTAGTAATTGGCAAATATCAATTGAGGAAGTTAAATGAGTGTAAAAATTTAATTTTGCTTTATCATGGGAATTCAGTTCAAGGAATAAAATTTAAAAATGTGGATTATGTAAAAGAAACTGGTCGGTCTTGGTTCCCATTACCATCAGTCAATAGTGAAGCATACAGACCAATTCATCTTGTCCTAAAGCAGTGTCCTGAAACCATCCTGAAAAAGACTGGGTTTGTCCATTAATTACAAAGGGACACCTGAGCAACCAGGTGTGCAGACTGGGATTGTCTAGCACTGGATGAGAAAAATGTCACACCCATTTTAATGATGTAATTATTCAATACACAACTGTCACCTACATTCTAACTGTGCGCAGACTGGCTTACTAGATAGTAATTTCTGGGACCACAACTGTCACACATAAAATTGAACATCTTCATACTTACTTTTTAAGTATGCCTGCTCAGTACTAACACTCTCCACTTCTGGATGCCAGGTAGTGACAGAGACAAGAAGAGAATTAAAAAAAAAAAAAGAGTATGTTACCCTTTTTATTTATATACACTGGTGGACTTGGCAGTGTTAGGTTTCCAGCTGGAGTAGGTGATCTTAAGGGTCTTTTCCAACACAAATGATTCTATGATTATTTGCCTGTGGTTTACAAATCCTGTAATTTTTACATCTTCAGAATGGGTAGAAAATTCTTAATTACCCATCAGCTGAACCCTAACGTCTCGGCTTGAAATAATAATACTTTTTTCCTGACACCCTGGTAACTGTTTCAGCTCATGGGAGATGTATGGAGCCTTTCTGTCTGACTTTCTCCCTCTTTTTCTCTGCCTCCTTTATTTAATGATCTCTAAATTACAAACCATGTTGCTTCTGCAGACCTGAGTCTGCTGAGAGGAAGAAATCATTCTTTCAGTAAGTTAAAAGTGTTGGGTTGTTGTTGGGTTTTGTGGTTGGTTTGGTTTGGTTTGGTTTGGTTTGGTTTGGTTTTAAAGGGGGTGTTTTCCAGGTTTTATGGGCAGTTCTAGAGGCCAACAACAAAATGTTTCCCCAATATCATCTTAATAGAAAGATTCTTTTGTGTAAACTAAACAGATCAAATGCCTAAATAAGAAAAGTCTTTTAGCACATGCCAGTATCATATTTGCAACAAGTAAACACATCTCTTGGAATTACTATGGATGTAATACAGGTGTCCAGAAGGCAAGCAGGAGAGATTTTGAGTTGCAGTATCCCTGAACGCCTCTGCAACTGAGAATGCCAGTTCATGTTCCTGGATCTAAGATTTGAACAAATTACGGTGAAGGATCTCTGGGTTTGGCAACATTTGTTGTCTTTTCCCTCATTAAAGCCCTTTCATATTGAGAATGGGCCTGGCATAACTTCACCAAATCATTTCATGAAAATAACAAAACAATGGTAAAGGTCCTTTTTTAGCAATTGTTAATATTTGTCACACATCAGCTGTCAATCCAGACCCAGTCCCTAAATCTAGCCCAGTATTCTTAGCCCAGCATTCCCATGATGATCAAAAGTAAACTTACAATTTAGAGCTAAAAACACAGCAAAATATAATCTCATTGCCATGAAATTCCAGTAATCAGGGATATTTACTTGCTCTTCTGGACTTTTCAAGTGAGCTTGAAGCTGCAGGCCAAGCTAAAACAACCAATAGCAGAGACGTCCAGGTTGGTCAGGGGAATGGGAAGGTCTTCAGGAGTGAGAGATCATGTAACAGCGCGGTGTGTTCAGCCTTGCAAAATGAAGACAGAGGGAGCAGCTGGGTGAAAGCAGAGAGGAGCGCGATTTATCTGAAAAGCCAGTGAGGGTCAGGATAAAACAGGTAGAAATGGAATATTGAATGCATGTAAGATGGAAATTACAAGGTTTTCGGTTTTCAGGGCAATAAGGTTTTGTAACAGCCTCTCAAGAAGAGGAGGAGGAACAAATGCCAACTACATTCAAAACAGAGCACAATAAGTTTTTGAAGGTAATTATATGGTATCAAGGTGCTGACAGACAGGGCTTGAACTGGATTATTGAAAGTGTCTTATTCTTATCATCCCATATCCTCAAATCAGAGCATCCCAGAATCATTTAACTGGGAATAAGCCACTGGGCTTTGGGGATAAACATGTATATATGGAGTGCGCCTAGCTTATGTCTTGTTAAAAAAGAGCAATGGAAAATGTCCTAACTGCTGTGTAAATGGAAGCTGCTACCCAACCATGTCATATATCAGAGCATTATGTGTACTTCCTAGTGAATGTGAGTATACCGTTGATATTCACAGTATATCAAACGGAAGGATGACAGAGAGCAAAGGGCCTCTAAATCAGAATGTTTTCTTCAAAATTATCTCTGAAGAAGGGGACTGATAATGGCTACATTTCCACCTTATTTCTGTTATGGAAATTTTTAAGGACCTATTATTCAGTTTTCAAGTAAAGCATTGGGACCTATAACAGGCATTGAGCTGTGAATATATAGAAACAGAGACGAAGTAAAGATGAACAAGCTGATTTTAAGGTAAGAAAGGTCCTAAATGCAGCCCTCAAGAAACTTTTGGACAGATATGTTTTAACAATCCTTTGGCACATTCCAGCCTGAAATTTCTAGTGAAATATTAGCTGTCACAGCAGTGTCATAGCAGTGATACAGTATTTAGATGTAACATCTCTCATCTAACAACTGGAGAACATTTATAGACAATTGGGACTGACCATATGTCTTAGAGGTGGGGAAATACTTCTGTCCTGTTTTTAAAATGCGAGATTTCATGTGTATGTCTATACTGTTTAAATACAAACTGAGTCACAAAAGCAATGAGACAGGTTCAACCACAATACTGTTTCTAAGTCCAGCTTTAACCTCTGAGCAGCTAAAACCTCACTGATAGCAAAACCCAACGTGAGCATGCAGAACAAGCCACAAGGTTCCCAATTCATACTTCAGAAATGAGCAGCAGGTAGGATAAGGAGAGCTGGCTTCCCGTAGCCAAATTGCAGAACAAATGCAATTATCAGAAACGTCCTAATGTTTACAGGAAATGGAAATATTTCAGTTTAGAATAGTGTCTGCCGGGGATTGCAGTGTTCCCATTCTTCTTGATAGACCAAACTGCACTTTCTCTTACGCATTAAAGTCCTTAGTCTTGGAGAGGCCATAATCCAGGGAAAACCTTGGCAGCGAAGATACACTAAGGGAAGAAAAAGCATGAGGAAAATGATAAGCTTTAGTGGAGAAAGGGATCTTGAGGTAATGAATCTAGACCTTCCAAATTTGTTGAGTGTGAAGAAATGATTTAAAAAAATATAAATAGTTGTGACTTTTTAAATTAGAAGTTCTTATTTTGTTTCTAGCACACAATTTCAATAGAGAATTATTTTTTTATGGTCCTACAAAGGAGTTTTCTTTGTGGTTCTGGGTGGAAGGCTCTTCTAAAATCGAGGGAAAAGAGGCTTAAATATTATAAATTATTCCAATACCACTTCTTGTTACATTTTCATCTTTCCAAATATAAATTAAGGGTTGTCACAGTAAATGTACTCCATCTGAAAACAACTCAAAGAAAATCTGGGTCACTGATTTGTGGAAAGATCTGTTCTCTGTCTGCAGGTTTTTTATATTTTTATAAATAACTATGACTACAGTATTGAAATTGTATATTTTGAGCTAATAGATGAAAGCTTCAGAAATTAGGAGTAGCCAGATGAAGAAAAACAGCAATATTTTAAATAGAAGATAAATGCTATAGGTAGAAATGGGGTCTAATTCAGATAAATGTAAAATATTCAACTGTAGAGCAAACACTGACAAAGAGCATATATTGAACGAAAGAAAACGCTGAAAAAATTGGAGAGCGCTATAGGAAGAAAATAAAATAGAACAAAACAAAACAAGACACTGCATGGATGACTGAAGAAAAATAGAAAGGAAAAAGTAAATAAAATTTTGTATGAAAAGAGCTGAGATGGAAAATTACAAAATTTGTTAGCACTAAATTCCTTTGTTAGCACTTCCTTCAAAGCCAAGGTCAAACCTACTGTTGATCAGGCCAAGAATGAACTATAAAAACCTCTGGCTATTTATAAAGAATAAATATATAGTAATTTTAAGAAGAGTTTTGATGGGAGATGAGGGAGTTGCATGGGAGTATAAGTTTTAATTAAAGACAGTAGCGATCCCTACTACATCAATAACTTTTGCAAGAAAATGTTCTGCTGCCAGCACTGACTTTCAGCTATTTTAGTTTAAACTAAAAATATCACTGTAAAACAATATTCATTATTGCTCTGATCCACGGAGTTTGAAGTTGTCAAACATTAGTTTTCTGTATATTAAACATTTGAAGTTGCTATGAACTCTGGAGAATGAGGTGCCATTTTACTTTGAGACTGCTGCAGCATTTTATAAGAGCAGAGACATGCACACACACACGCTGTTTTGGTTTTTATTACGTCCCCCTCTTCAACCTTAAATACCTCCTTTAAAACCTAAAATGAATCATCCTCTGTTGCACTGTGTCAGACCAAGGACATTCAGAGGCACGGTTTTATTCGGAGGGTCATCACCCACAACTCTTGCTCATGCATTTTTATGGCTACACTGCAAATAAAGGTCATGATTCAAGTGAGTTTACCATATAATGTACAAAGAGATAAAACAGAGAATGTGGGAAGTATCCCTTTTATCATCATAAATAATATCTTGGTGTTCAGCACCTTTTTTTAACTCTATGATGGATTTTTTTCCCAATTTGAATCAGGGCCTCACACACTCCTGAGAAATTAATATTCCGCTCCCCATTTTGCATGTGGGCAAAGTGAGGCAGACCCAGATTAGACAATTTGTTTTTCTTTGCAGAGGCAGCGCCTAAAGCTAAGGAGCTCAAAAATGGTTCCTATCTCTTGGGTTTGCATAAATTCCCCGCCTATATCCTTTCTTCCAGTTTGGGTCCTGATGCTCCATCCGTACCTCCAGTCCAACTCCCTTTTCATAAGAAGATAAAATAGATACGAAGACCAGCAGAAAATCATGGGATACAAGAATCATGGTCGCAGAAGGGCAAACACAGTTCTTCAAAGTTTTCCCTTTTTATTTCACACTTCTAACACTCTATCACCTACCTTCCATAGCAGGCATTTAGGAATCGGTGCATAGAGAAGATTGAATTTGTGGTAGCACAATTTTGACTCCTACCTAAGACCCAAACAGTACAAAATTTGCCAGTTTTGTATACAGTTTGCCACTTTAAGTGCAGCATAACCGCACAGAAATTGGAGTTACTTTACATTTGTAGAGTTTATCAGGGTCAGGAATGGACAAGAAATCTGGCAAAGTAAATCAAGCTATTCTCTTCTGTAGGTAAGAACTGAGAGACCGCCTAAAGCAATATCCTATTCTGACAGGGATCAGGAAATGATGCTTAATACATGAAGTAGGGCAGCTTGGATCAAAATATATTGAGAGGGGAAGCAACAAGGTGTTTTTTCTCTTCTACATTTGTTTGCTTTATCTCCTGTGGAAAGAAAACTTTCCTCTTTCTCTTCTGTGCACCTTTGTCAGTACATGCACAGACGCTGACATACAGGCATTGGTGCCAGGAGATGCATTTCAAATTGCTAAGGATAGTAGACATTAATGTAGAACATATTCTGATATTTTCAAGAATATACTGGGGGGGACATTTTGTTGGTGATTGCTAGCGAGGCCTTAAAAAATGTTTTGGTATTAACTGCTGTTTTGATTTCAGTGGTGCCAGGTATACCTGGTATAATCATATAAATCTTTTTTAGCTTGGATTCTACATGAGAAGAAATCAGGCTGATTTTAATACCAAAAGGCTTACTGGAGTAACAGGCTGTAAGTGCAAAATGGCAAATGTGTCTGAACCATCTGTGTTGTCCTGTGGTGATCAAAACCATGGTGAAGCATACATGTGGTCAACAGATAAGCAACATTTCCAGATGGTAAGCACTAGCTTTAGGCCCTAGTCTCACAGAAATGAACTTATCCGAGGGGTGCTTTACTAGGGAAGGCAAGAAAACTTGCATCCAGAGATTGTACCACTCTCCTCTTTTCCCCTTCCCCTCCCATTATCTCTGCCCAGTTAAGTGCAGTGATGTCCTACGTGTTGGGGCATAGACACATTGCTCGCTTTGGTCTAAATATTAGAACACTAGCACCCACACAGCACCGTCTTGGGAGTGCCTGGTACAAATTGTTATCTTGATTTACATCTTTTATATTCCTGACTTGTCTTCAAGCCGTAAACATACATTGATTTAGGTTGAAAGGGACCTCTGAAGATCATTTGGTACAGCACCACACTCAAAACATGTTCAAGCCCCAGTGCAGTTCCTTGCAGGGCCCAGGATGAAGGCTTCCTACAAAAGTTAGGAGAAAACAGTAATAATAAACTGACCTACTAGATAAAGGTGCAATCTAGCCTGAAATGTGAAAAATATTTCCTTTCCCTGTCTGCAGCACAGAGAGGTAAGCACACTCATACATGAAATGGCATTGCCTCCACACATGGGTGAACACCCATCAGATATATTATTTCATGGTCACAGCTAAAGGCCACTGAATGAGAATACACAGAAATGGTCAAAGAATAGAACTAGTCCCAAACAGTGGCAGATGAAGGACCTGTCCCTCAATCTACCATGAGCTTCTTAAGCCATCTGTCTGCCCAAATCCTGGCT
Source organism: Fulmarus glacialis (assembly GCF_000690835.1). NCBI lineage: Eukaryota > Metazoa > Chordata > Aves > Procellariiformes > Procellariidae > Fulmarus > Fulmarus glacialis. The sequence continues at coordinate 96,114 of NW_009216218.1, forward strand.
GGTAGGATACGCTCTTGCACAGTTTCACAGGTCAAAATAGCTTTGCCTCTGCTCTCTTGGAGCAGAACTCCTTCCACAGAGAGTTCCTTTGGTTTCTGTGGGGTCATTCAAGGAGTAAATTGTCACTCAGTTTGCCAAAGGTGTCAAATGCTGGCTCAGACTCTAGAAAGAAAACACCTGAAAACAAGGAGAACCATTATCTGGCAGTCTCCATCCCAGTCTTGTGCAACACCTTCTGCTTTTATATAACATTGGTGCATTATGTGTTGTTAGGAACAGCTTTTCTTTGAATCAAGTGAGAGAAGATATGAAAGTTCATGCTGAAGGTGAAACTCATTCAAGCATGAAGAATAAAATAAAGAGATGTTTCTCTGCACTTTGAAAAGCAAAATGGTTTAAGCACACACACACTCATACAGAATGAACCGTTCTGATCAAAAAACTACTCTGGAAACCGAATCGCTCCTTCTACTCAATGCACTGAGGAGGCTTGTAATTCCTTATAAGTTTATGTCACTTCTCAAATGTTACATTAAATAATGAAGGCAGTGGGAGGGGGAGGCAGTGCACCAGCACTTCATGTCCCTCCTTAGATTTCAGTTCAGTGATGATCCATTCAATTTGCAGACTGGAACAATTTTCTGCAAAGATTAAAAGAGCTTGAAGCAAATGGTAGCATCAAAAGTGAGTCTGAGGTTATGTAAAATGGACTGGATCAGGGTGATCTTAAGGCTCAGGTAATTCTGAGAAACAGAAAAGGGATAATCTAACTGCTGTGGGGAGGATCAATGATCGTTTCTTTACCTTCATACATATTCTTTCTGATTTCTAGGAGACCGCTTAGTTCCAGTCCCTGAAAGATGTGTAAGCACTTGCTTCCTGTTGGAATACATTAAAACCAAGACGATTTAGATGCAGAAATGATCTTGAAGACCTGGATCTTTTCTGCCCCTGAACAGAAGGATGATAACTCCCCACTGAAGGATGATAACTCAGCCCCACTGAGGCATGCCAGAGACTATGATGGTCTTGTGGGGAGCCAGGTTTTGCAGAATACCAGGTCAATGGGCAGATGACACACAGAAAGATGTATGGATTGCACAAAACAAAGTTCAAGGGATAAAAGGATGCCCATCACGGTATGTGTGTGATCAGTATTTTCTACTTTAAGTTTTTGCCTTGAGACAACAGTAAGGGCCTAGCCTTTTCCAAGGGGGTTACCTTCCTCTTCAAATAAGTCACAATTGTTTAAAAGCACCTTTATTTGAATAAAAGTCCATATACAGCACTCATCTTTATAGATACAGCACCCTCAGATGATTATCTACGAAACTAATGTAGAGATGGGGCAAATCAGAAAGAGAGAGCTGTTTGAAGAGAGAGGAAACAGATGTAGGTTGCCAAGGAAAATTAGGTCAGTAAATTCACATATATGTATGTCTGTGTCTGTGTGTATACATATCTATATGTATGTGTATAAATTTTACCTATATTATATGTGTGTATGTTTGTGTTTATATATATGAATGCAGTTATAGATATATAAACCACATTGCTGCTAAATTATAGTTTTTCTTACAGATGACTTTTGGGTTATACACACTTAAAATATTGTAATTCCACCTTTAAGAGTTGTATGAATGTCTGTATCTAGAATCATGAAATAATTCATGGAAGTGACCTCTGTAAATCTCTAGTCCAACTTCCTGCTCAAGACAGTATGGACTACAGGGTCAGATCAGGCTGCTCAGGATTTTATCCAGGCCAGTCCCAAAAACCTTCAAGGCTGGAGACTGCAAAACCTCTCTGGGCAACCTGTTTCCCTTCTTGACTGTCCTCATGGGACAAAAGTTCCTTCCTATACCCCGTTAGAAATTCTCTTGTTTTAACGTATGCCTTTCTGAATGCATTTTGTCCTCTTGAACTTCAGGAGGTTTCTGTCAATCAATTCCTCTAGCTTGTCCGCATCCTTTTGAAGGAGAGCCTTGCCCTTAAGCATCTTGACTGCACCCCTTCAATTTGCTGTCATCCACAAACATGAATTCAGGCTTAAAAGTAAGCAATGTCTATAGCAGGCCTGGGTCATGTAACCTGCATAAACACAGCCTTGCTTAATCCTTTCCTTCTATGGATTTTCATAGAATCATAGAATAGTTTGGATTCGAAGGGACCTTTAAAGATCATCTAGTCCACCCCCCTCGGCCGTGGGCAGGGACATCTTCAACTAGATCAGGTTGCTCAGAGCCCCGTCCAGCCTGACCTGGAATGTTCCCAGGGATGGGGCATCTACCACCTCTCTGGGCAACCTGTGCCAGTGTTCCACCACCCTCATTGTAAACAATTTCTTCCTTATAGCTAGTCTAAATCTACTCTCTTTTAGTTTAAAACCATTCCCCCTTGTCCTGTGGCAACAGGCCCTGCTAAAAAGTTTGTCCCCATCTTTCTTATAAGCCCCTTTAAGTACTGAAAGGCTGCAATAAGGTCTCCCGGGAGCCTTCTCTTCTCTTTTCTTCAGAGGAATTGGTTCAATTCTAAAAACAGTGGAATATGTTCATGTTTTTGCCTCAGGCAAGTCTACATTTGCAACATCCTATTTCTCTGAAGTTTCGAGAACCTTGTTGGTTTGGAGGTTTGGGTTTTTTAGGGGTTTTTCTTGCTTTTTTGTTATTTTTGAGTAGGTGTCATCCCACTCCCCACCCCCAATTTTCTTAAAAATAATAATCAGCATATGCTTCTACTGGCTAATTTATAACTCTTGATCAATTAAATCCCTGGCATGCCCACAAGAGAGTAGAGGGAAGAACATTTCAGATACTTTACCATTTGATGTCACTTGCCTGGGTAAGGATGAGCCATATTTTAAGGAACATAGGTGTTACAGAAACACTCTACATTGCTCAGAGTCAAACTGAGTTGTAGAGGACACAAAATAATAGGTGTCACTTCTCTCCCATATAATTTTGCCCACAAATTGAAACACACAATGTTCCTGAGAAAAAAAAAAAAGAAAATAAAAGAAGAAGAAAGAACAAAGCTTTTTGGAGGCAGTTTAACCTCTGTCAACACCTTGTCCTGAATATTTAGTTGTGTCAATGAGGGCACCAGTTTTAAGGTGTTACGCAGGGACATTGCTGTGAGAGTGATTCACCTAACAGTGTTTTAAAAATTCAACATTAAACCTAAACGAGCTTTCTATATTTCCATTTAATCCTTGAAGAGAAATAACTCCACGCAGAAGAATGGGCCAACAGGTTGCAAAGCAGCTTGGCAGAAAAGTCTCTTGGAGTCCTGGTGGATAATGACTTGACCATGAGCCTGCAATGTGCCCTCGTGGCAAGAAAAGGCCAACAGCATCTTGGGCTGCACTAGGAGAAGTGTGGTCAGCAGATCAAGGGAGGTGATCCTTCCCCTCAGCTCAGCTCTGGTGAGACACATCTGGAGTGCTGGGTCCAGTTCTGGGCACCCAGTACGAGAGAGACAGGGAGATATTGAGTGAGTCCAGTGAAGGACATATACAGAAACGGAATGGAAAAATTTTAAAGAACTCTTAGAAAGCTCAGCAGACACTTTCTTCTTGGTCACTTATGTTCTTCAGATCAAATCAAGGTATTGTTCCCCATCCGCTGAAACTGGATTTCACCATTTGGTATAGGATGAAAGCCATTCACTTTCTTTCCTTTGCTCTCAACAGCTCACAATATACTCTTTCAGCATAGGAAACACACAGGAAATACTAAAATAAATCATACTGATAACTTTATCTAGCATAAAACTGGAAAGTTAAGAAATAAAGTACTCTTCTCTGCATTCCCCTTGGCTGTCTGTCAACACCACCACACCATTTTTCATGCAATATATTGGTTCATGAAGTTTACATTCCAGAAAAAGATGAATCTTCATAGGTGAAGAAAAATTGCATCTCACCTTAAAAAAAAAAGAAAAAGACTTAAACCCCCCCCCAAACCAAAGCAAAACAAAATAAAAAAATCCTCCCCCCCCTCAAAAAACCCACAACAAATATTGAAATCAGCATCCTTGCAGCAGAGGAAATACTTAGAAACTGAACTCTAAGGATGAAATTGATTTCACCTCACTTCAGTCATCTGAAAATTACATTCCTTGGCCGTTTTAAATGACCTACTCTTCCCACGTAGACAGAGAAAAGAAAGAGACACCCCTTGCAAAGATAAGGTCATCCATTTTGAGGGACAAAATAATTTCTGTTACTTTTTTAGCCATTTTAGTTGTTATTAAGAATTTCTAATCAGTGACTCAGAAAATTGGGCTTCGTAGGGATTTGGGTAAGTATAACAAAAGCTCTGAATTTATGATTTTCTGACTTAATCTGAAAAATTGTGATCTGCTGTACAGACTGTCTACAGGACAGCACGTTATGTGAGAGAAGAGAGAGCAGATGGTGGGAGGGGCATAAAGGACACTGGGATCCCTAAGCAGGGACCAGGTGGAACTTTCTGCAGATACAGACTTGAATAAATAAATACTCAACTAATGGATAATCCTTACCTTTTCCATCGAAAAGTGGGGTGCTGACATCCCTGGAAAGCATCCAGTAAAACACTTTTCATCAAAAGAGAAAATTTGAATCAAATCCAAACATTTCATGGAACTACACAGACTTGACAAAAGTGAAATGCAAGGAGAACATGGTAAAGGCAATCATTTTGAATCAACTCTTTCTACAAAGTCAAAATATTTATGTTTCATTTTAACTGTTACCTTTTGGTTCTTTTTTTTTAATATAAACTTATATACTGTATACATTTTGTACACATTGTGTATTTTTTATGGCTTATTAATATAAATAATGTTTTGAACATTGCAATAGTTCTGGATGAAAATATTATGGAATTTTTGTTGTATTTAAAATCCAAAATAGTCGTCTTTTTTTTTGTTCAAAAAAACATTTTGCTCATAGAAATTCCAAAGAAAAGAGGTTTCTGTTTCTACCTATTTCTTATGTAAAAACTCCACTATGACTTCAGAGTGCTAAATACACAGCACTTTCAAACACAGACAAAAATGGATTATGTGGCATTTCATTCCGTTACTGCTGGAGTTGTCTTTAGTTTTAGCATCCAGAGACATTCCCATATCCCTAACAAGCTTTAAAAGCAGCTGTGATAGAAGACAGGCTGAAGACATTTTAACCTGCAAATACGGGTAGCTACCTCACAGTCTTATCTTTGTTTCTCTAAGATACTTGCTTTCTTCTAGTTCCTGAAAGAGAAGGGACTTTTTGTAGAGCTGAACAAAGTGTACAAACTTCTGTTTGAAAAAGTATGCCTGGGTTTGACTCCTGTTTTTATCTGCTCTTGTTCAGTTGCTTATTTTGTTTTCCTTGTTGAGGGTAAAAAGTCTGTCTCCCTTCAGCTTTGGAAAGAAGAGAGACAGGCTGCGTCGTACCGTAGCAAAGCCAGGGGACAGCTCATGTGCTCGGGCTGCCACAGATGACAAGGTAGAGTCATGCAGTGTTGGATGGAGGTATAAGCACTCATAAAGTATAATGTTCCAAGTAGAGAGATTTATGCTTATTTAACCCCTCAAAAGCCATTTTTTGCCTTCTTTTTAGAATTTAAATGGATTTATTAAAAAAAAAAAAAAAAGATATCTGAACTGTATCTTCTGTTATTATTTTAACACCTACCTTTCCCTTTCCCTTCCTACCACCTATCACTTTGGCAGTTGAAACTCTTGCTTATTTAATACAAATTTTTAAACAGTTTCCATCCTAGAATGCAGCAATTAAAAAAAAAAAAAAAAAGCAGTGCTACCTGCACTTTTTCAACAGTTGATGAAGAACAAAGAGAAAAATGTCTCCAAAAAAACCACAGCTTGCATTTAGATAGACATAGGTTTCTTATTTTCATGATTACATCTTCCAGAGTAAATACATCGTTTGCTTTATTAGTATAGCTGCCACAAAGCAGTGAATCAGTCTCAGATTAATTGTTCTTGTCACTTTTGGTTTTCTACACAAAAGTTTTGAAGTTTGTGGTAGCAGAGTAAGGAACTTGTTGACTCCGAACTTGTATGTATGCAGAGGAAATACCATCCTTAGCTTAAATGTTTTCCACTCGCTTGTTAGTAACTGACAAGCTGTTGATATGGTCCCTTCAAGCCTGATATTCCTACCACATCTCATGCTCTTAGGTTGTGTGATGAAAGGCCCATCCCCATGATCACAGAGGAGCACAGAGGTGAACGGGACACAGAGGAGCATCAATCACCCAGCCAGAGCCAAGGGACCCCCTGCCCTGGCTGTTACCAGGGCTGTTGGATGAAGGTCAGCCCGTGCTCCAGAGTGACACCCATCACCGTGAGCCATCCAAGAGGCTCCCTGGAGCACCCCACAGACTGAGAGGGGGCTACTGGGGGGATGGGGATGGGGCTTGTTATGGG
>NW_009216218.1:102554-125086 GCF_000690835.1 Fulmarus glacialis
CATTACCAGATGTTTATGGGAGGAACGAAGATGGAGAGAGGCAGGGACAGAGATGGTTTGGAGAGGCACTGAAATGGAATTACTGGGTTTTTTTACAGGTGTTTCCTTCATGTCAGAGCATAGCGTTGTATTTCACCAGAGCTCTGTTTTTATAGCATGGCAGTGAGGGCACATCTCATTCTTTGATTCGTGCCAGGCATGCTTGTGGGTGGGAGAAGAAGTATTTGAATGTACAAATCTTGCTGGGATAGTGTTGAAGGACTGCTTCAGATGAAGGGGAGCAAAATTAGACACGGTTCACATCCATAACTATTTGGAGCCCATTGTCTGGAGTCACGTTTATCTTGCCAACAGCTTCTGGATATTTTCCAGAAGGGAACTTGCTGGCTTTTTCAGGCAGGGAGCCCAGGAGCCTGTGTGCAGTGTAGATGAGCCTGTGACTCAGACCCACAAGGAAGCAAGGCAAAAGGAGAGTGCCAACCGAGCCACATAATTTCCTGCAGGTCCCCTAAAAACAATCCTGAAAAGGGAATTGAATGGGAAGGCTGCAGGATGTATGCTGACATAATAACCGCTGAAAGGCCTTATTATTTACTGTAGATGTCTGAAATGATTCTAAATCACAGTTCTAATCAGTGCACATATAAATGATTTACTGCAGTGTGACAGTGTTCTATATTAAGTCATGACAAGAGGATCCTAATTTCTCTTTGATTTTATTTACAAGGTACAGAAGTGCAGAACTCAAGATTTACTAGCAACTTATACACAACTTTCCCGTTTACTGACTTTCCTGGAAATTCAGAGCACTGAACAGTCTCAGGAGATGCCTTTGGGGCTGTATTTTTGAATGGATTTTTGAAAGGAAAGTCCCGGCAGTTTTTGTGTGGAAAAGGAATGTTCCTCTGAATGACTGTGCCTCCCTGGGAACTGGTAAGGAATTAAGTTCTAGGAAGTAATTCAAATCTGACCCAATGTTGTGAATAATGTATTTCCATAGCCAAGATTTAATTTGGTGAATTCTGTGAAAAGAACCCATGAGGCCCGTGGAGACCTCTTCAATGAAGAGACTTACGAAATGCAAGAGTCCATGTTCATTTGACCCCATTACGATGGTAGCTAACTTCTATTTTTCTCTCTCCCAATGGAGATGTTAAGGAATTAAGACTTGTAGGGAACAAGCTACCCTTTCTCTCCCTTTCACAGTGAAAACCCCAGTACAGTTGAATCTAGATATTTTCAGAGAACTGAAGGCCAGCCCCATAAGTCAGAAGTCCAAGCACAAACGCTCAAGCAATTCCTTGAGATAAAAGTATAGTAAGTTTAGGAGTGAACAAGGGAGCTAAAACCGTATCTCACCGGGTGATTACTGCACACACAGTGTCAACAGCACTGCAGAACTGACTGTCTTATAAGAATGAATTGAAAGGGAGTGGAAGGTAGTGAGGAAGAGAAGAAAAAGTTTGCTGGAGTTTCTGAGACTGGACTCTGCAAATCTTGAGGGAAGACAAGTGATAAGGCAAACACATCACCATAAGAAACTCTGGAGTCATGGAGGAAACGGGGACAAGAGACAGGCTCTTCCTTCTTTCTGTAGAAGTCAAGGTTTGAAGTGCATCACCAAGTCTGTTTGAAGAGCACTTACAATGCACACTGAAACTCTGGACTTGTGAATTCACCAGTAAAATTTTGGCTTACTTTAATAGAAGAGGATCTCCTCCCAGCATTTTTTTTTTTTTTTTGAGGGCTTGTTCAAGGACTTTGAGTGTCGGGAGTCATCGATCTGCCAACACTATAATCAAATTGTATTAAAAAAACAGTCATTGTAATTTTGTTCTCTCTCTGCAAACAAAGGCAGTAAAGAAACAGAATGTTAAAACATCAATAGGTGCTTGGCTCTTGACCTCTGATTTCCTTTTTTTTATTAACGATATGAAAAACTATTTTCATATCTGAAAAATACGAATACTCAAGAGGCTGCCTGGAACAGATAGTACCTTTCCAGTGCAAGGAGTATTATTTGTTTCTTTCCTTAAAAGACAAATGAACAAATCAAATAAATAAGCAAGCAAGCAAACAAAAACTTGGGTTCTTTTGGAAAAAAAAAAAGATGGTGAAGGATATGAGAAGTCATAAGGAAATCTTGCTGTGTGATATACCTGTTTCACCATGGGTGGTAAATCTTGTGGTCATAAATTAAAATACATTCCAAAAAAACAAGGTGAGCATAGCGAGTTTCTAATTAAAGTGCCTGAGTAGAAAGTTTATTTCATGCCTCTGGATGTCACAATACCTATTTCTTATTATCAGTTCAGGGTAGAGTATAGTGCTGCTAGATATATTGATGGGAATTTGTAAAGCTTTGTATAACTTTTTGGCATTTATTGGATGTGAACCCCAGAAAAGTGGAAAAAATTGGGGGATGGGATGGAGGGGAAATGCATTTGCATGGAAATAGACCAAGACAAGCTTAGTGGGGTGAGCTGAGAGGAGAGTGGGGTTGAGGGGAGAGAGAGGAAAAAGATGTTGGAGCTACTAGAAGAGAATACATTATGCTTAGGATTTTGAGGTGAGAGAAATGAGCATACAAATATGAAAGAAAAAGAGAAAAAGAAACCTTAGGGAAAAGGGTTGAAAACCTGGGTAAGGTAAGATGGATCTGCTGAGAGAAGGATGTCTCCATAAAGATTATTCCCACCTAATATGGCAAGTTTGGATTAAAGACGGAGAGAAGCACATGGTGGTAGAGTTTGTTAAAACTCACTGATCCTTTGTATGCTCCTGAAGAGCTGGTGGATCTGGATTTGAGCCAACTCTGAAGCACTAAACTACTTATTACAACATCCAATCCATGTTTCGATCACTTCCTTTGCAATCAATCTTCATCAAGTCTAAGGCCTCTTCCAGCCCTCTTTGAGAAGAATTCCTGAGCACTTCTGTCGATCTGGAGCTTGTTGTGTTTCCTCCGGAGAAGACCCCAAGCAGATTTAGGTCATCTCCACTGATCTCCATTGCTCTCTGCCAGCTGAGGCTCTGGAACTGTCACCTCGCGGTAGCAGCATTAGTTTCAGTCCAAACCACATTTGCTGGTAGAGATCTAATGCTTTAACCTGATGAAATATAAATAGGCGTGTGCAGCAGAATTATTATATGTGCCTAGGGCAGCTCTTCATAGTTTGCATTCACCATTTGTATTCTTGCTGTTTAGCAAGACGTATTTGCCTTGTTATAATGGCAGAGCCTCAGTAAATAAATAGAAAGAACTGGGGAATGGCAGAAAGCCTTGGTAAGGCCCTCTTCTTAATAGACTATGAAGGGGAACTAATTTGTTTCTATCACGGAGGCATCCAGACAATTTCACTATGTCTTGATCCAATTACGAATGCAAAATGAGAATTAAATGCAAATTTACTCAAAATCAGAGATGTGTACTCTAATTCTGGATAATTCTGTCAAGTGCCTTTTGACAGCTAGAGAAATTACTGCAGTTTGTTCACTTTTACGCTGGACGACACTCAGTTCTTCTCTAGAAAGATGTTGTTGTGCTGTTTACTTGGACAAAATTCTGAAGTTCTTAGGAAGTGGAATAGTTCTTAGCTATTCAAATGGGATCATGGCACAGGATCAAGAACTTGTATGTGATACTCTACACCCTTTACATGTCAACATGCTCCTTGGAGTGATTTCTCTTCTGCGCCCACCAATGTCCCAGACCAAATGGTCAGTTGAGTATCACCATCCTGTTCATAGGGAGGTGGAGGGGAGGTGATTATTTAGTCAAACAAATGCCTAGGTGTCTACACATACTTGATTATATTCCACTGCAACCTGCAGACAAATTGTTTGCTTTTTTAACCTCACAGACTTTCCAGACACCTGAATCCTTTTCCTGGTAAAGTCAAGCCTGTTTTTCCCCTGATTCTAGTAGCAAACAAAGAACTTACTTTCCCTCGGAGATAAAGAGTAGGATATTGGTCTAGTATATTTTGACTCTGCTTAATTGAAAAAGGAAAGATTAGCATGCAAATGTCATTAAGTTTGACCTTCCTTAATAGGCAAAGTAGTAGATATATTTTGCATACTAATGTGTTTAACTTTCTAAATTAATTTCACTTCCCTGTCTCAGAAGAGTATTTGTTAATTGCTTATTGTTGCAATACCCAGAATTCATTTTACCTTTTTTGTCAAGAATATGACATTTACTAAAATTACTGTTGCTTTCATCATTCAAACTACCTTGGATGGTAAAGAAACATTAACAATAAATAAATAGTGGGTTACACTGAGAGAAGCACTACAGAAGTTCCTGGGCAGGTTTTTGTCACATTAAGCTACCAACTGGATAACTCTAGGTAACAGAGAAATGACTGTAGAATACTTTGGTTTGGATTGCAGGGCTTGTAATAATAAACTTCTATTAATTTTCCTTTAAGCAAGGACATGGTGTTCTTTATAAAAAGAAGGAATAAAACAAAATTAGAATCTAATTGTCACCTTCAGCTAGATGGTACTAATATTAGTAATTCTGAGTTTCCTCTGCTTTACCTGAATGTGCAGTTGCCTTTGGGACAGAGGGGGGATCAAACTTAAAATAGATTATGAAACAAAAAGGAAAATTGCTAGTTTATATAGGAGGCAGAGAAACATATTTGAAGAATATGTTAACTCACAGTGTTAACTCAACTTAGTTGAACTTGCTGATATTGCAATCTTCATCCATCTAAGTCCTGGGGGGAAAAAAAAGAAAAAAAAAAAAACAACAAAACTGATCAATGTTCTATACAAGTGCTTTATTTTGTTTAGAAGTGACGACATTCATTACTGCTCCCCTTACAAATCACTTTACACATTAACATAGCATGACCAAATTGCTTCTCATTCTCTCTAAGAATCATTAGTAACTCTCCAAATCTCAGATAATTATATCTTAGGTTTTTTAAACAACACCTGTGTCATTATTAAAGCTTTCTAGAAACTGTTGTTGGGCAAAAAAAAAGGACAACTTTTCAAGTCTCATTTACATATGATTCCTATAAGATAACTTGTTCTCCAATAATTCAGTTGAAATACAGTGAAAAAATGCCTTAACTCTCAAAGCTTTATTGGAACTCTCCTTCGAATTGTAGGAGCAGTAACACTATCTGTATTACATTCCTGGATAATAAAGATTTCTTTCTGCCTTCCTGCATTTTGTTTTGTTTTAAATTTTGTTTTAAATTTTAATTAAAGTGGAAAGAAATCTTTCTGTTTAAAGCTCTTTTGGCTTCTATACTGCTCTTCTTAAACCTGGCTTCTGTTTTTTGAAAATTTGGAAAAATCCCTTTGGCTACTGAGCTCATACAATAAAATATAAATGTATAGCCAATTACAAGGATATGCAAATGGCATTAGGTCATCTTCGAAATTTCTGGTTGGTTTTGAGTGACTGTATTGCAAACATAACTCCATTCTACTTGTAGTTTATTCCAGAGAGTACTGTACCCACATGCCCATCAGTGTAACCATTTGTGTAATCATGTTCAGCCCTCCACAGTCAAAAGGAATCAGTTTGGAAAGGACATCTTATGGAAAATGTTAATGCCAATGGTATCAAGTTGAATAAAACTGGTTAAGGAATAATTCACACAAGCAGTGGAAAGGGCAAAAACTTTTGGCCACAGGGGCTGAGTAACAGCTGGAATCAGGATGGGGAAAGAACATGAATGAGTTTCATCATATCTGATTTCAGGATCATTTAATCTTCTGCTAATCCAAGGGTCTATAAAATAGACTTTGAATTAATATGAGTGAAACCCCAACAATTTTTTTTCAAAGGGATCACATGAAAAGTATTCATTCTAATTCCAAGAATTCTTTCTTTAGGTTCTTAATACCCCCTTAAACACACACGTAAATATAAAATAATGTATTATTTCAAAAAATATTCAATTAAACTGTTTTATTTTGATTTCCCTTTTTCAGCAGTTAGAAACAAAATGCAGAAAGCTCTCTTTCTATTCTAGCTGCTTTTCACCACTTACATTATGATGGGAAAATTGTACTGACATGCTTTAGCTATAAAAAATATCTTAGAAAGCCTTGATCAATATCTATGAGATGTTTTGAAACACTTGGATGAAAGGTGCTATAAAACTGAAAAGTATTATCCTTATTTGTACTCTCTGACACTAATATTTACCTTTAAGCTTGGACTTTTGGCAGAGTTTTCCAGCTCCGTTCCCATTTAAGGAAAGCAATTATGCACAGCTTTCTAGCTGGGAAGCAACAGAGCAAATGTTCTCCATTTACTGTTCTTGTTAGTTATACATTGTTCCCTACTAACATTTTGACCTTCTCAAGACAGCCACAGAGACATAACGCATCAGAATAATATTTTATATCCTACCATATAATTAAGCTCATTGTAAGGGGGAATAAATAATACTTTTGAGAGGGAAAAAGCAGGTACTTAACTGTCCTGAAGGACATATCACTAAACATGCTAACGATTACTTCTTGTCCCTTTCAACCTATCCACAACAACAAAAGGTATTTTACACACAGATGCAATGTACAAAGTTAAAATAAAACCAGGGATATTTTGCATTCTCAGTTCACTCTTAAGTATAAGGAAGAAATGGGTGTAGGGGTGAGAACAAATAGTTCAGCTAGGCTTTCTGATTTCTGCCAGTGTTTTCTTACAGAATTATTTGCTTTCTCTGTGTTCCAGCTTCCCTATATGAACAACAGAGAAATCAGTCTTCACCCTCCTGGCAACGGTTTTATGAGGCTGATTTGGCATTTGTAATATGCCCATCAGTGGGAGGCTTTTTAAATGTAAAATACGTCTTCTCTTGTTTCTGACTCGTTTTGTTAATGCATTACTGTTTCACCTCTGAATTCTGTGGTTTAACTAGAATAACCTTGCATCAATTTGCAATCCAGTATGGTTTTAGTTACGCTAGTTTTCAAGCTGCTTGAAGTATGCACATGGGTTTATCAGGATTCAAAATTCATCTAACAGAGACAAGCTGAACTCCTTCATGGTTTAGGATGACTGTCACAGTTAAACATAATCTTGTCTAAGCCCTCCTGGTTTTGTCCTCGACTTTGTCACACAGACTCTGCCTCTCCTCCATTAATCTGCCATTTCACAGGGACGCTTGCCAAATCCAGTTGCTTTTCCTCACCTCAAAAATTTCTAAATTCCATCCATCTCTACAGCTCCGCTAAGCCCAGATGCAGATGTTTGTTGTCCCTCATCACTGCCGTTTCAAGTTTTAATGCTCTTTAATTTCATTAGCTCTCATAGCACTTTCAGACAACTTTACTTCTAATAAAACGTTGCAGTATCATTTCTCACCCTCTGGTTTGATGAGCCACCCATGGAGGTGATCAAACATCGCTGTGATGGATTCGATTTAATTCAAGCTTCTTTCTTTCACCTTTTGCTTTGAATTTAAGGCACACCACCTGCACCCCCTCGCCTTGCAGCCTTTCTCTGACTCCATTCTCACATTTCTCCTCTTTCTCCCTCTCTTTGCCCACACGTCTCTCAAGGCATGGAGTAAAATGGGGCTGGAAAGGAAAAGAGAAGTAGTGAGGAAAGGCATTGAGCAGTCAACTACAACTCATGGGCATGAGTGTGCTGCACAATGGGTAATGCTAACACTCTTAAATCCACTGTTGGAGTAATGAACCATGATTGTCCCAGGTGACTACCTTCTCTTCATTAAAATGATGACTAAAAGACAAGAAAAGCAATCAAATCCGTATATTTCTCTGGGTTTATCAGCTAGCCTCTCTGCAGGACTTTTTGCTAGCCCCAACAAACGCTGCCCAGTTTTGAATGACTTTATCTTCTCTACCCAGAGAGGGAAAGGAAATGCAGTTTTCCATGCAGCAAAGGAAGGCAGAGCGGGGTAGTTTGAATCCTGGCTGCAAGGAACTGATAAAGCATTCACAAAAAATTTCAGTGTTATAATCTAACTCTATACACATAACATATATCAAAGAAATGAGAGAGACTGATGAGGTTCATGGTAAGCAGGTCAGACAAGCTGAGTGTAATGTTTCTTGGATAGCTCACACAGCGGTGAGAGTTTTTCAAAACTTTAAAGTATGTGAGCAAATGTGACTTTTCTTCCCCTGACTGGCACTTTGCAGCCAGGGATGTAGCTATGGGGGTGATCAGAGCAGTTGCTGCTCTGGGGAAAACTTCTGAGGGACGGTGAACACATTTTTAGGTATTTAAAAGACATAACAACGTAGAGGGAGCATCTAAGTAGGGCTTCTGGCAGTCATTTTACTAGGGAGAGCTTTTGAGGAAGAGCTGGCTTTCACTGTGAAACACAAAATCACAAATGCAAAGCCCCTCCCACTCTCATTGCCAGCAACTTCATTCTGCCACACTTATTTTATGGATTATATGAGATGCTCTTCATGATGTTGGCAAAAGCAACAGACGACGGCTGTGGACGCTGTGGGAGATTATACTTTTCTTTGCTTCTGTTTATGGTCTCAGATGCCTGCAGCAAATAAGCTGTTCCACCATTCACTGTCATACAAATCCACATCTTTAGTCCATGTATCATGACAGGGCCAGGCTTCTTGAACACATGCCTCTTGGACAGCCTGGGGACATAATAAATACCCAGAATGCCTGCAAAGTTGTAAATGCCAAACACCCCACAGCTTGAACTGAAGTTAATACATTTAGAGGAAGGGGTAGAAATAGCGCGACTAAAATTTTGTGAGATTTAGTTAGCAACGCCATGACACTGACCTTGCAATAACATGCCAAATCACTCACAGCTGGATGTGAGAGAAGGATCCGTAGACTATAACCACAGAAGTTAATAATAAAATAGGCCAGAGACCTTTCTCTGGCCTTGAGAATGAGTAACATATCACAGTTCACATATAGATAACTGAATTCAGATCTTCCCCCCAAATGAATGTGGTCGCATTATCCATCCCGCTGCTGGGAACAGCTCCAGGACCGTGCTACTCCTTAGCTCAGGACTGGGTATAGTCTGGGAATAAGCTGGTTTGTACGGGACAGGAAGAAGGATAAGAAATTAATAGCATTGGCTATCATATGGCCATGCTCAAGCCTAACCCTGAAGCCTAACCCTAAAACCTAGCCCTATTTAGTTTGCTAGTTTAGCATTAGTACAATAAATAAATAAATAAATAAATAAATTTCCATCAGTGTGCACCCTTCTGTCCATGTGTAAATATGATCAGACCAAGCTTTTCCAGTGTGTCATACAGATGTTCCTGGTTTGCCTTCATCAATCATGTTACTTATAATTGATTTCTTAATTAGTCTATGCCAGCTCACAAATGTTTTTGTGCTGTATTTCTCAGTCATGCTTGTTTTCTCATGACAGAGAAGACTAATTCTGCCCACCCCAGGAATTACTATGTGAAATGCTCCTGTTTGGGCTCAGCCAGTGTTTAGACTATATGATTACAATGGTCCCTCATGGGTTTGCAAATACAAAAAAATTGTCTTGAAATATCTCTTGAAATGACCTTGCAGAGTTTTTTATTTTTTAGGATAAATTTCCTCTATAGTTATATATTTACAATATAGTATTTATGAAGAACATCAGTAAAAATGTCATTGAGTTAAATGGATACTTGTTTATTATCACCCACTATATTTTCTTTTGACATATTAGGATGTAGAGCAGAATGATTTATAGCGCATTGTCAGTAAGTACAGTAGATTATCTCCACTTGGAAGAATAATAATAAAAAATGAACAAATGCATGCAATATTTGCAGTATAATAAGAACTACTATTTAAATAGCTTGATTTAATCAGGCACAGGCTATCCTGATTTCAGATGAACACTACGTTCTTTCCTGAGGCGTGTAAAAAAAACCCTGTAATGTAAAAAAACGAAGCAGTAAAAGCATATCTCTCCTTAAGGAAGCACTTTTAAGATTTCTGGACTACTTATGGTCAGCTTTATATTTAGAACTAAATTGAGCTATTTTATTTAAAAAAAAAAAAGAAGTTGAAGTACAACACAGAAATTATCAAAGGAAAATATTTAGGTTAATATGAATGCTTTTTTTTAAGATTTCACAAATGAGAACCAGGAAAACGTCACCTTTTGGATCAGATTTGGGCTGAGAAATGTCTTTATGTCTAAAACTTAAAATTTTTATTCAGAAGAATTTTCTATAGAATTAAGCTTAAGAATATTTCACTTTATAGGTGCAATAGACACAGCACACTACCTATAGAACTAATTATCTCCAGGTGGTTTTCCACTCAACCCCTCTTGGATGCCCCTTTTAGGGTAACATAAATTACCCCTGAAGGTGCCTTATTCTCTCCTTCAACAGTAAAGGGTGGCTGGGCTGACTGGATAAATTGGGCATCTAATTGCAGACAGCTGTGTTATGAATCCAACCCCTAAGGAAGAAATAGTAACCTATATATGCACGAAGCTGTGAATTTAATTTCTCTTCCTTCATGTTGTACAGGATATTTCACACAAATATAATTGCTGATGTGGGAGGAAAATAATATTGGAGGGGGGGGGGGGAAGTCTATAGTTCCAACATTTTTCTGCTGTTAGGATGCATCTGTCAGCTGAATACTCACCTGGAAGAAGCAGGACTCCACTTTCTCCTTTGCACATTTAAAACTGGACCACAGGTAAACTCTAAATCTTACTGGAAGAAACAGTTGAGGATCTGTGGTGTACACTGCTAGTAGATTATTTGGAGGTCAAAAGCAATCAATTTCAAAGTCAGCGGTAGGACAGTTATGTTACATAAGATGCAAAATGCCTAAAATAGCACTATCACGAGGACGCTGTGAAACTCTTGTTTAGAAAAAGCTATATAAAGACAAAGCATTATTTATTTACTATGTTGATTCCACTTGATTTTGCCTCAATTTCTTTTCAAAATTAGGACAAGAAGCTAAGTGCAAGAAAAAAGCAATCCAAGCCATCTACTCTGAAGTCTTTCAGAGGAAGGTATTTCTCTCCATTGTCAAGAGCAGTGATTTGTGTTCATTCCTCATTATACAGACAAGTTTAAGGAGATGGGATCTAACCCAGAGCTGTTAGAATATAGTGCTGATGGGTGTAGGTGTGCCTGAATGTCCTTGCAAATGATATAGCTCTCACTAAAAAGCAGCTGATGTTCTTATAGCAAGCTGAAGATGATCTACAATATCAAACCTAATAAAGGTCTAATTAAACTGTACCCTGAATGGGTCTGACCTGCTATACAAGCCCAGGACATCTGTACAGTGCATACCCAGCAGGAGAGCTTGACAAGTGTACCACAACCAGCAAGACCACAGCAATCTGCTATGCCCAGTGACATTAGCCAACATTTCTGCTGGGAAGTGAGCCCCTTATCCCCCTCACTAAGAATTAACCATTTAAATAACTTTATAGTCTGCTTTTATCCTTCCTTTTATTGTATTTTGGCCTCCCTAACAGCATCATCACAAATTCAGATCCATGATATATCTTTAAGAACTAGGCCAAGACAGTCTAAGGTAAAAGACATGGCAATCACAGCAGGGCGTTTCATGCTACCTAGTAAGAAAAAGGGAGCTGCATTTCCCTTCTCAACTACAAACACTCTCATTTGGTCTGATTGAGATCCCTGCTTCCCCAGTCTCCTCTGCCTCAGCCATGTAGGACCCATGAGAAACTCAGCCCAAACACACAAAAGTGTGCTTTAGTTCAAGGACTGCAGAATCTATGTTGTCTTTGAGGAAAGCAAGTTTAAGGGTTCATTTCTGCACAGCTGCTGGAGTGGTCAATGGAAATTAGAAACTTATGTGGATAAATTGTGCTTAGTATCTTTCCAGTGCTCCCAGCAGAGTATAGGAGAAATAGCACAAAACCAAGGTCAGTGCCTGTGACTCACAAGATTCAATTTTCTTCAAAGAAAGGAAAAAGCAGAAAATTAAAAAAAAAAAAAAAGAAGAAGAAATTATATTTTTTCTATTAGAAGTCATGGAAAAACACAAAGGCCATGATTAAAAAAGAAAGATAGTTTAGAATAAAGTCATTCTAAGATACTTGAGAGCTAGAGTTGTCTCACCTCCTTGTAGATGTATGTGACGGTTATTTCAGTAACCAAAACCACAAGGTTGGTCAGTCTTTCTGGAATCTGTAGGAAGGAATAGGTACTCGAAAGATTCACTTCGTTGAACATGTTTGCCTTAGGACCACTAAATCTTCCAACATTTTACCAGATGAATTCCAAACTGCAAATCTTTCGTGAAGGTTCCAACAAAAAATTTGGAATGAGAAAATGTGTTGGAAGAACAGCCTTCCCCACAAAATGCCAATGTTTTCTTTGTGTTGATTCCAAAAACAAACAAGCATGGAAAAAAAAAGTTAGTAATGGACTGAATCCTCTGAAACAAGAAAGAGCATCTGTCAGAGCAACCTCCCTGCATGCCAAACATGCACAGAGTGATGCAGCCAACCCCGAAGGAAGGCAATTGGGTGACAATATTTTGAGGGAATATTGGGCATGCAATGCATCTTCCTCCTTTACAGAACCTGACATTAATCTAATGAGAGGCATTTGAAAGAAATAACCTTGTACGCAATAAGATGCACTTCATATTGGCTTGCTTATTGTGATATTTTCTTTATGACCATATTGGTTTCAGTTAAAACATTTTTTTCTTTCTTTCTGGAAAACAGAGCAAAGGAAAAAGAAGTTAACTACTTGCTAGAAGACACTTGAGTTGTTATGAGACCATCAGATTCAAAAAGGTATTTAGGATGAGAACCATCTGCCCTAGTGCAGGTCCCAACAGCTTAGGGGTTAGATTCATTTTGCAGATTAAGAAATTTAGGTGTCTTCATGCAGATGTCCAGGTGAAAGCGGGTTGTCTCACCTCTCATTATAATTGGTATCTAGTCAGTAGAGTTAGTGAAGTTTAGAAAGCAATTCACCTCACCTAAAACCTAGACAACTGGACAACTGTGGCAGGATTCAGTTTCCTAAATATAGACATCAGATGCTGAAGTGTATCCCAGTGTTGTTCCAAAAGGCTTAGGTCTCCCATAGGTCCTGTGTCACATCTGCCAGCCTTCCACTGATGTCTTAGATGTGAAGGCGACTGAACCTACATGTAATCAGATGAACTGTTCCCTAGACTTTATTGATTGTGCTGACCTGATCTCCGCTTACTCTAATAGCAGCCTAGTATAAGCACATCAGATGGAAACAAGGTAGTTACTTAGATATATTACTTTTCAAGACCTTCAAAACAGGCCTAAAAGGAAGTTGGCTGATGTTGTGTAGGTCTTCAGTCCTGAAATGGTGACAACATGAAGATCACACAGCAATGGTGGTGTGGATGAAGTAAGTAGCTGAACATCATCACAGTTTGACAAGAGTATTTTCTGGGTATGGTATTGAAGATAGTCCTTCTTTTATGTTTTTTTAAACCAAAGAGGAATCAGCATTTGTCAGGTTCAGTGGTGTTGGGACACAAGGAAAAAGTCAGAGCTGTGGATGTTCAAAGGTTTGAAGAGAAGATTTGATCCTATTGCCATAGGCTGAGGTACCTAAAGCTACCCATCCTTGATGCAATACTTCTCTCCAAGTCTCTCTTAAAGAATCAAAACTGACAAGGCATATCACTGGGAATTCATTAGGAAAAAAGTGGAACTGGAAGCTTGCTTAAAAAAATGAACAACATGTCTCATGGTGAGCCCATCACTCAAGGAGAAGACAAGACTTCTAAGTGTCGATCATGGGCACAACAGCCCTTAGACCCAAAAGAACTGTAGTTCACTATCATGAAAAAAACCAATTTACTCTAAAGCAGTGATTAGAATTTGAATATATCCTTACTATTACCTACATTTTTTTCCGTTTTGCCTATGTGCTAAAATGGAAATTAAAAAAATCTGGAAGAAAAAAAAAGAGAAATCTGCACTAAGAGATACTGAGAACAAGAGTTCAAATAAATTGATAGAAATTATCTTCCATAGCATAAACATGACCTGTTTTCTGCCTTCCACCACGAAAAAGGAAAAGAACTGTTGGGTATTTAAGGTTTTTCAAGCCAAAAAATATTGGCTTCAGAGTGTGTGATGGGCTCAGGAGTATTCAAATATGATGCAGACACTCCAGCAAAACATGAATCACATATAAATTGGGAATGGAATTTCTGTGGCCCATCATCCAAAGCTGGGGTTATACTGGATATTTTCTTGTTTAGCTCGTTTTTAGCCACTAGCTGTTGCTCTCTGGATGACATCATTTTGCTGAGCTGAAGAGGTACCATGTCTATTCAACATATTTTGCTGCTGCATCAGTGTGGCAGCATAGGAATTCATGAGGATAGGCGATTACTTTGACCTTACTGTGGTAATGGAAAATATGTCAAAAGTATTGATTCTACTGCTTTCCTATTATAATTAAAGGGAATAAGCCAACTATGGCAAGTGTTTTTAACTGCACTAATAGATGGTACAATGTGTTCTATTACTAAATAAGAGCTTTACCTATTGTGATACTTGGGTGCTCAGATGCAATCAATAGTAGACTCATTTTCATTTTAACAGAATCCAAAAAGATTGTAGCACATTCTGAGTCGTTTAAAACCATTAGCTAACCAAGCCACAAAGCAGCTCAAGGAGGAACAGCGTTATAGAAATGCACCTAGGAAAACATCAGAGTCAAGGATCACTATGAAGATTGACTCCAGCAGTGCAAGGGCAAGGACGGATCATAAGAGGTGCTGGTACCTGTGCCTGGATGCAGACCACTGTCCTGAACCAGACCACTTAGCCTGGTTCCTGTGAATGTGAGATGGTCATCCATGAAGTTTCAGAAGCTCAGCTACCACAGTACTAGAATTCCTCCTGACACATACTTCTCAAAAGCCTATTAGTTGCTAATGGAAACAGACTGAAAGATGCTACAAGGCAAGCACTAGCATCTTAATACACTGTCTTGACCCCAGCCTGGTTATATCCAGCCCAAAATTCGATTAGCAGTTCTCAGCTGCCAACCCAGTCAATGCGACAATGTGGTCCATATAAAATGAGCTGAAGGTTTCTGCTCAGTTACTGGTGGACGTGGAAGAATATAGACAATGAATTCTAGCTGGTATTTGAGTTTTTAAAATCCTAATCCTAAAATTTGATCAGAATCTTATTCAAATTCCATCAGAAGGTTCATTAATGTTTAGATGTCAAAATGGAAAGAAGGAGAGGATCTTGGAAAAATCAAATGACAGGTAGAGTCATCTTGTCAAGCTGCATTACATCAGAAAAGAATGACATTTCAGAAGCAGCATCGTAGTCAAACAGACTGCTTAACCTGGGAGAGACTCTTTATCATCATGATAAAATATCACATATATTCTCCTTCAACTGACTTCAATTCATGGGATTTCAGAGGTACTATTAAAACCAATTTTACAATAATACTTCTGGCACTCTGAAGTACTGTAAAATAAATTTAAAAAAGAGAAAAGATATAGAAATATATATTGCTCCTTTGCTGTTAAGAATCAAATGCTCTATCAGACCATCTGTCAAGAAGAAAAAAATGAACACACATAGGTAAGGCCTTAAGTAATGTTATTGTGAGAGGCATAACAGCAGATCAAAAGGTCAAAAGTCCTCCTCCGCGCTGTTTGTTCAAGAGAAGGCATACCAGTTTCAGTAGTCAGCAGTACTTTAATGGAGTGAGGCAGCTAGTGTTATACTTAGCCACTTTTGCCCACTGCCCCACTTTAAATGAGCAAGTATCCACTCATAGTTCAGTTGACTGCAGTAGCCTTCGCCATAAATCAGTGACGCAAACTTGGCTCCCACTTGCATTTTTTGCACGCTCAGACAGTTTAATCATCAGTCCCTCACCTTCCAGTGAGATTCTCAAAGGCAGGAATATTTTGTTATACCATAATGAAGCAGATAGCAGATCTCATTGCCCCAGGAAACTGGGAAATGGAAGTTTTAAAGAATCAAAGATGAGCTATCAAAGAGGAAGTATACATGTATTTCAGAAATATTTTGGGTTCTCATAGCGTATGTTGAGTACTAATGTATTAATAATGAAGAATAGATTTAAGAATAACGATAAACTAGACGCGTCAAGGCTTAAACTTCCACAGAGGCAACGAAAAGGCCTGTTTGTAGAGATGCCCAGAAGATCTGATGCAAGGGGTATAATATACCCAAGGTGCCTGCCGAAGGGTGCTTACCTTGTACAATGAATGAGCCGCGATGTATAGGCTGCTGTGGGAGGCACTAACAGGGTCTGCAGCACCACTTCTCTTTCCTGCAGGAGTTCAAAATCTTCCGCCTGCAGCAAAGGAAGCAGGGCAAGAGTGCAAAGTTACATCTTCTACTTGCACATCTTTTTGCAGGGTTCATATCTGCAAATGGCAAATCGATTTTAGCTATTACCAGGGGAACGTGGATTCACATCCCTCTTTTCAGCAGGGAATTAAATGCATCTCCACTGAATTTCGGATGGTCCAAAACCACGCTTCATCAAGAGTTGCTTGGGGAAGCTAGAGGAAAACTAGCTTATTGAAGTAGCATTCAAAATCAGAAGATCATTAAGCATTAATTTAAAAATTAGAATGACATTTATGATCTGATAAGTGTCAGCTCTAAACAAGATGCATATTCTTCCAAAAAAACCCACCCAGAAAACCCACCCCAAGACTCAGAACTTACTGTAAATGTTATATCAGCAAGAATTTGGTGAGAGGTGGAAGAGGGTTGCATGGTCTATAATAATTGCATTATTATCTATATATCTATAATAATTGCATTATTCTCTCCCATCTTCAGCAGCTTGAAAAGCATTAATGCTTCCTGACACTACTAGAAACAGCGAAACAGTGAGTCACTGAAAGTGAATTTCATAGCCTAAGTAACAGGGAGTATGTTATACTGGGAGCTCTCTCCCCTTCACAGTAAACAAACAAACAAACAAATAAAAGGCTTGCAAGTTATTTCATCTCTCATTTCAAGGGACAGCACTCAATACCACTCCTGCAGGGTGAAAGGATCTTAAGAAAACATGAATTACTTCTAGAGCAAGGTTAAGGCCTCTTTAGTTAGACAGCGTATAGTCACAGAGCCTCTTTGTGTCTGAGAATCATACTCTATGGCTGCAATACAAACTTCTCCTCCCACAGCCTGGGACTTTAATCAAGATGTCTTCTAGCCCAGCTCTGATGGGCAAGTATACAGAAGCCCAGTTCCTTGAAGGGTGGGATAAAATCATGGTCAGCATCGTGATGAGGACCAGCTTGTAGTGAAGGGAAAGGACTTCACTGTGGAAATTTAAGTGAGACGATTGGACATAAAGCCTCAAAAAATGGATGCCAGTCAATGGGCTGGGGGCATACAGGGCCACTCAGAGAGGAGGTGCAAACCATTTTGACCTATTCTTCCAGTTTTAAGAAGTTAGGAAAACCCTAGCAAAACATTTTGGATCAGTCATAGAATTAATCTCAATTCACTCTAAAGTTGTTATTCAGTTGCCTATAATGGGTATCTAAGTATTACTGGAAATCCCCATGGATAAATTCAGCATCTACATGGGGCTGACAGGTAGGAGACAGGACCTACAGGAGACTCGGACCCTTCTGGCAAGCAGGTGGGGCACCCAGAGGGATACGCTAGGTTATCTCAGATGGAACAAGGTGCCTATTTTAAGCAAATGAGTCCATCCATGCAGTACAGGCATGCATCTCTGAATTAGTCCACCTACCTTGCTGTTAGGTTCAAGGCAATGAACAAAATGCCTTTTGTTTTACCAAAAATTTTACATGGTGCTTCACCTGCCATGTCTTAGATCGCTACTTTAGGATGAGATAAATCATGTAATGAACTCAAGCTGCCTCTGCACAGACTGAATTTGGAGGTCTTTGGGTATGTGGCAAATGCATTCAACCAGATACAGGAAAGTTGATGATATATTTCTTTGCAATCTAAACATGAATGGAGGTCTTGCCAAGCTTTTCTCTGATTTTCTTTTGCTAGATGATATTCATGTCTCTCCAAATAATACCTAGTAAATCCTTTTTACCAACATCTATCAAATTTCTGAGTACAGAAGGTGACCTTTTATTTTGGATGAAAGCAAATGTTTGTGTTAGTTCAGAGACTGCTATTTCACAATGAAACTTAAATCTTTATTAAAAATACCTTAAATAAATAAACTCTTCCAACAGTAACAAAAGCAAAGACATTTTTCTCATTATTTCACTGCTGAGATACTGCTTAAGAGTTTCTTTGTGTACTCTTAAGACAGCTTTTCAGTGCTGGCACAGAGATCCCAAGGCATTCACATAACTCATTTGAAATAATGAGAATGGGCTATTTTTAAAGTCCACCAAAATCAATGTTTCTTGGCTTTTAATGAAGGAGGTATGCAACACACAGCCAACAGGTAACGGATGTGTTCAGGCAACAAAAGGGAGAATTCACAGCTGTTGACGCACGCAGCTCTTTTGATAAAGCCCTCTTATGTGCTGGTAGTTTTGTGTTGAAGCAGGAAGATAGGATGCTACTTCTCCCTTTGTCCAAGGAGATAAATGACTCTAAAGCAACAATATTTTTGAAGTGATTTAGGAACTTTGAAGAGCTAGGTGCCCTACTCTGTGTTCCCGTCTCTGATCTCCTAAGCCCATGTTTTCCGAGATTTCTCCCCAAAAATCTGAGTCACTACCCAAGTAGAGGTCCTTTATCCACCATCTCAGGAAAAAGAAGAATCATTTGTCACTTCTGCACTCTGTTGTGATCTCAGTCTGCATCTCTCAGGTGCTAAATCTTCCAGCTAAATCCCAAAAAAGGCTTTTCCACAGGGAGTTTTGTCAGCCCTGATTTCTTTCATTCCTGGCTATTCCTCCTATAGAAGGGAAGGAGCTGAGATAGAAAGGCAGATTAAATAATTAGACTTGCTGTGTATAGGAAGAGCAGAGGGCAGTGACTGGCTTTGGGTAGACTCCTTTAGGAGTAGCCACCACTAATTCTTCCTTGAGCAAAAGAAGCCACAGCCAATTGGCTTTCTACAGCTCTGCAGTAAGCAAACTAGCAGAAGGACCATGTTATTTTGCCTCGGCAATCGTCTTCCCCTTTCCCATTTTGTGCCTCAAACCAGTTCTGCCCCAGGCTGTAGGGTATCCATAAGGCAAATATTTTCTACTCACTGCAGTCGACATGCTTTCACGATGTTCCTCACTTAGTGAGAACGATATAGATATTTATAGGAATCACCATATGGGACTTTTTGTGGGTCCGGGGTTCCTCTTGCTAATTTTTACTGACAACGTGAGAATGGGAATGATACTCTTCACCCTTGGGCTTAGGAGTTACACGTAAGTGAGAAGGATCCTATTTTCTCTGTTTCAAGGACTGCATATAAGCTCAGTATGAAACAGTAGTTTGAAAGGGTGCAAAGCAGTCATGAAAGAAGAGCTGGAACACAAGATTCACCCACCCAGTTTCCTAATCCTTAGGCTAGAGCAAAAGTTGTCAATGTTTTTCAGTTTGCAAATCCCTAAAAAATAATCCCATGGAAGAACAAAGTTGTGCCTGGGGAATTTAAGTAGGTTTGGATTTCTTAGTTGGCTTTTTCAGATCCCTGGGGTACAGTAGCTGGATCCCCTAGTAGACCACAAGCTGAAAAATATTGACCTAGAGCATAGTTTTCGCTCTCACTTGCTCATTCACTGAACTAATCCGTCATGATTTTTCACAGGAAGGAATGATATCACTATCAAGACTTGAGTGCTACCTCCCTTCCTAGGTTATCAAGTATCAGGAATATTTATATGGAAGGTGGGGTTTCATAAACCTACAGGCAGAGGAAAGAAACCAACTTCATCTCCCACCTCTTGTGATTAATGAAAATCAAATCAACATCTCACACCTGTGTCCTAGCCAAAATAACTCCTTTCTTCTCAGACTGAGATCTTTTCTTGAAATTGTGCATTAACAGAGCTCTTTTCATTGCATTATTAAATAGAAGAGGAAGATTGTTTTGCTATATTTTGTGCTGAGTTCCTTGCAGAACACATACTGGATGAATCACTCAAGAGAGGTGTTTGGAGGAAAGCCCATCCTGCAGCTCTGCACTGGTTATAGGAGTGAGAAAAACAAATCTGCTTGGGTCTCACAAGAGCAGGACACTTGCAAACTCACTGAATAGAAAAGATTAGGCATCTGTGAGAAAGCAACACCAAAAAGCTTGGTTCCTCCGGACTTAAACACTTAGGTGGGATGGTAAGAGCTTAAGTGGGAATTTTTAAGGATTATTTATACTTTTACAAATATAAATCACACCTATATCCCACTTGAAAGTACCTACATGCTTTTGTGAATCCAGTCAAAAGAGAGGGATTTGAAAATCCCTTCTCATTTGTATCCTTAAACTTTACAGGTTTACAAATCTTGTCCAAACACCTACCTTATTCCTCTGGATACATGCAGTCTGTATCATAAAAAAACCCTAAAATTCAGTTTCAGTTGGTCAAGAAGAGAATACTTCGTGCTTTCAGCAAGCTAAGGATCGATTCTCAGTTAACAATAGCCCGTAGCGTAGCAATGTAATCTGGGGTAAGTTCCCCTGCCATTAAGATACAATCAGCATAATAACCCACATAACAATTTGATCAAATGTTTATAATAATATTCAAAAGTTACATAGTAAAAAATGAACCTCCAAGAGTAGTTAAAAAATAAAAATAATTTTTACATGACCATTTCTTTAGTGTTTTAAAAGCAAAGTCATCAAATCAACAATCCCTCTTCTCTCTTGGTCATGCAGAAAGTACCTTTGTGGGCAGTCATTTTACCAGAATAAGTAAGGGGGGAAAAAAGGCTATAACTAACAAGGATATCAAGGTTAAAGCAGCAACAGGATAGAAATTTGTTCTAAAATGACTTTCTGAAGTCTCCCTTTTGGATGAAGTTGCCTTTTTTGCACAAAGTGGATCTAGATACCAATTGGAACAAATAATTTTGGGATGTGAGGGACTTCAGGCATATGAAACAAGGGGTTTTTTTGGTCATTAATTTGGTTTTCCCCCTCCTCATAAATAAGTACTAATTGAACACAAGATAATTTAGGAAACACCAATAATATATGCTATGCAGAAAATTAGACTAGATGACTTCCGTGGTCTTTTTGATTTGATAATCTGTGAAAAGTTTGTGCTACATACGCACAGTGTTTGAAATAGTCAAGCATATGAGAGAACAGCAATTCAAAGAAATGTTCCAGCACTTCCTGAGGCTGGGAAATGAGAGCTCATAATAGCATATGTTATCTGTCACACTATTTGGCATGTCAGATTTCTACATCCATCACATGATCCAGTATGTGTTTGGGAGCAGAGGAAAACGTCTGATGTGTCAGAGATTTACAAGCTGCTTCTCTTCCTCAAATGCATACGTGGTAATACAAAGTACGTGTGCTGTAAAAGTACCGGGAAACAGCTGGAATTATTGCCAACTCTGCCCAGAGTGCCACTAAGATGAATATTCAGATGCAGTAAAACAGAAAGAGGAGACCCATCCTGCAGACCCTAAAATAAAAAAAAAAAAAAAAGATTAAAAAAGCCTCAGTTGCATTAATCATGCCTTCCCTAGAAAGCAGCTGAGCACACTCTCACCTATTGTCTCCCACCGCAGAAAAGAGGATCTCCAGATTTTCACAGCATCTACATATACTACCAAAATATCCTGTGGAATCAATCGTGATACATGCTTCTTGCCCAATGTGTCTGGAGAAGATGCTGACCTTCTTGCCCATACCTTTTTCAATCATCTATCCAGTATTTTCTGTAGAAACTGATAAAGAAACTCTCTGTAGTGTTCATGTTGGTCTGAATTTCTGTATGAACACCCTCACATATCCTGGCTCTGAAGGGTTAATAGTTTCTGCTTGGTGAAAAATGCTTCTGCTGGGACTGAGTCCAGGTAAAGCACTGGTTGCATTCCCATCCCACATTTGTTTGCCAATTGGCAGTACCTTGTCCCTCTCGGTTTATAATTATGGCAGATCCTGGCAAAGCCTATCAGTTTCAGGGCTTTACCCCTTTGTCCTGTTGCATCAGCTGAAGCTCTTCTGAAGCTCAGACTGCTTCTGCTCCTACTCAGCACCCTCAGCAATTCTCCCATGCATAGACAGATACTGCTTATGGCAAGTTTTTCCTGTCCTACTGTATAACTAGGAAAAAAACACAGATACCCGCAACCTTTCCTAGTTATAGGATACTGCTTATGGCAAGTTTTTCCCGTCCTACTGTAAAACTAGGAAAAAACCACAGATACCCGCAACCTTTCCT
This sequence comes from Fulmarus glacialis, assembly GCF_000690835.1. Lineage (NCBI taxonomy): Eukaryota > Metazoa > Chordata > Aves > Procellariiformes > Procellariidae > Fulmarus > Fulmarus glacialis. The sequence continues at coordinate 124,876 of NW_009216218.1, forward strand.
AGTTATACTGCTGTAGACCCCCTCACCCACTCCTCCTTAGCTCTTTTGATTTAAAGTCAGCTTAGATACTGGTATGAGAGACTTCAGAATAACCATAAAATGCCCAAACTGAAACCACCCAGGTATGTTTTCCTGGGCTTTCAGTCACTCAATAACCATAAAATGCCCAAACTGAAACCGCTCAGGTATGTTTTCCTGGGCTTTCAGTCAC
>NW_009216219.1:0-2740 GCF_000690835.1 Fulmarus glacialis
CTCTGGTGAAGTGCCACTTCTTTGCATGGGTGAGTATGGTGGCTATGCTACTTCTCTGGTGATCTAATGTCCCCATCTGGGCCAATCACCCCTGGCTCCCTTTAAAGTCCATGGGGAGAAACAGGCATTTTCAAGAGTTGTTCCATCTGGCATATTTTGGCACTTCTCCATGTGGCTGGATGGCTCCCAGCCCTTATTCTTGGTGGTTCTTGGCCGTTCTCTTCCCTGGAGATGACACCATCCAGAAGTTTGCCTTGTTTGGATAGATCCTGGCTTTGGCCACATCCCGTTGAAGCTTGCACCCCTTTCTCCATCACAGCCACTCTATTTATCTGCTCTTCAAAGGTTTGCCTGCTTTTCTTCCTCCCGTTTCTGGCACGGAGGAACGGGTTGCATGATCTCATTGAGTTGTTGGAGGACTGTTTGCAGGCTGCCACTGCCGAGTGACAGGTGAGTGACATTGCTCGTGTCCTCAGCAATATTTTAAACCTTGTTGGGACAGAGGACACCTTTCCATCCCCTATCAATTTAGCACAGTCAGACTACGTCTCTTTATTGCTGTTGCAATATAAATACCAGGCAAAACCAAAAACCTCTAAGTAGTTCTGTGATTCATATGAGGTTTGAAGAAATGTGGAGGCTTATCTATCTTCCAGTAGGCTAATGGGATAAGAGCCAGGAATTTCTGAGCTCTCTTCCCAGCATTGGCTGCATGCTCTTGAGCTGGGATCTCAGCCTGTATTATGCATTTCCCCTTGATTTGCCTGACACGTCATGTACCAGACGAATATGGATCCTTACACAGGGGAGTTTATGCTTCCTAAATTCACAGACTGCACAGTCAAAAGGCACCACGAGGATCGACTCATCTGACCTTCTGTATACAGAAAATAGATTTTTCCCAGAAATTGGATTAGAGCATCTCCTTTCGTAGATACTTAATCTTTATTTCAACGTAAGAAGCAGTGGTGACTTGGCAGCCTCCCTGATAAGCTGTTCCAATATTTAATTACCTTCATAGCAGTGACTTGGTGTCCACGTCAAAGGTTGAATTAATCTAGTGCTATCTTCCACCCATCATGTCTTCTTATTCTCCTTATCAACATGGCTGAAGAACTTCCCCTTCTCTGCCTCTCTGTCAGACAGCTTTCCCCTATGTAAATACCCATACGTAATGATCCCTCTCACCCTTCTCTTTGATGAATAAAGTTATGTTCCTAAATCTTTACGTTGACCGGTGGTGCATCTATTCCCTGGCCCTCTGCTATTTCCCCAGCCTCTGGTGTGTGGCCAGCAGAACTGACCCGTCACCTCCTAAGGCAAGAAGGTGTCCTTTCTGCAGGATCTTTCTTCATTTTGGATGCCCAAGACCTTTGTGGGCCTCTTCTGGTACATCAGCTTGGCTGGATCTCACCCATCCCCAACTCTCTGCAGTTCAAGGCAGTCTCTCACCCTTTAAGGGCGAAATACCCTCTGACGGGGTATTTGCCCTCCAGGTTGACTCCCCTTTGACTCTCTCCTTCCATGGATGCACCTATGTATCAGCCCAGTACGTTTCCTATCCCACAGACCTTTGAACTCCCTCAAACCCCATCCGCTACTCAGTCCCCTTAAAGTCCTTCTGCAACTCCGTCCAGTGCCTCCTCCCCAGCCCATCCTCCTGAGCTTGCCTCTGGGCTTCGAGCCCTTTAACCCTCCATGCCTGGACCTGCTTCCATCTGCTTCTCCACTGCTGTCCCCATTAAGCCATCTCTGGTAAGAAAAGGGTTATAACCCCATCCCTTTGCAGCCACGTTTCAAAAGCTGTCAAGGGGCCAGTTCTGACACCGTTTAATGCGTGTTTTGTTAATCTCATCTAACACAGTTTGGAAGGAAAAAAAAGCAGAATGCCTTGGAGGAACTGCGATGCATTAAACCACCACAGCTGCCTTTATCAGCAGAGGCTCAGAGGCTGAAACGTGATGAATGCTGATGAAGGTTTTCTGCTCCGCCATCTGACTGTGTTTACAGACATATGTGCATTTGTCCAGATTACAAGCTCGTTGATGAAATCCCAAATTAACTGCTCCATTGTTTTGCTAAGCACTGATGGTGCTCACCCTTCTGGTTGTCCCCTTCTCCTCTGCCCATGTTGCCATGACCCAGGCCCTGTGCCAGCCCATTCCTCTTCCCTGAGGTTCCCCAAGGCTTGTTAGATTTAATGTTAATGACTCTTCGGGCCATTTTTTGATGGCTCCTGGCAGTGAGTTATCCAGGTCTATTGATTTGAAAGATGTCATTACAGCAGATAATTCTCCCTTGCTGCAGATGGTTAGCTTTCTGCTCCATCCACCTCATCATGGTGCCTTCTTCCAAACAGGGACTAGAGAGATCTATCAGGGATTTCTCAGTCACTGGCTGTGATCCTGCTGAGCGCATCCAGTGATCAGCCTAGTCCTGACCTTGTGCTCTTTTTGGATGTAGGAAATTTTTAAAATGATGCCTCTGAACTTCGGGCCTGGAGCCTCTGAACCTCAGGACTGTCATGTCCCATCAAGGATCTATAGAATGAGCTGAACTCCTAACCTGGTTTTAAAGGAATTCACACCCATGCTCACCTAAACTTTTCTGCCAGAAAGAGGTTAACCTGAGCCAAGGGCTGAATCTTAATTGCAACTCATTCTCTGTTCCCAGCAAAATCAGTCCTCCTGGACAAGACATATCTGGAGGAAAGGGCTTTTGCCTGTCATCAGGGCAGAAA
>NW_009216219.1:2772-16334 GCF_000690835.1 Fulmarus glacialis
ATTGCCTTTAGGTCTGATGGATGAGTTCTTCTCTGGTGAAGTGCCACTTCTTTGCATGGATGAATATGGTGGCTATGCTACTTCTAGCTGACTCATGTCAATACAGGCGTCACAGGAAATTTGCAGGCACTGGACCCTAACACTGGACCCTCCTCCTGGCAGCAGAGTTGGTACCCGCCACCATGAGGAGGTGCAGTGGCATGTCTTCCTGACAAAGTTATCTCAAGGCATCAATATTGTCGTGGTTTAACCCCCACCAGCAAATAAACCCCACGCAGCCGCTCACTCACCCCCCTCTCCGGTGGGATGGGGGAGAGAATCGGGAGGGCACAAGTAGGAAAACTCCCGGGTTGAGATAAAAACAGTTTAATAATTGAAATAAAACAAAATAGAACTGTAATAGTAACAGTGAGAACAACAACAATAACAGAATATACAAAGCAGGCGATGCACGGGACAAATATTTACAGAAAGAAGTGGTATCTAATCACTTCTTTCCCCCCATGAATGCATGCAACTTCAGAACAGACAGCATGTCGCCCTGACATCCCCCTTGGCAGCTCGGTGTGTTGGCAGCACCGCTTTGCTGCAGTGGCTGTGAAGGGGATCGGTCTTCAGGCTGCCACCCTAACCAGATCCCAAGTCCTTTCTGAGCATCACTTCTGCCTATCCCAGTCCAAAGAGAACCTGACTGGTGCCTGGGAGAAGAACAGGTCCCGCAGTTAATGTCTTGCAAAGCTGATAAAAATGCTATCTATCATCTGCTGCATCCCAGGCTGTGCCTGGTGCTGGAAGGTGGTTAATGAGGGAACCAGCCTTCAGCAGGGGCTCAGCAGTTCAAGCGTAGCTGATACGCAGCGTCGTTGCCTGTCAGTCATTAACTCCGTGACTTCATCACCACATCTGTGGGGATAAGGACGAGGAGTCACCCACTCAGGCTGCAGCTAGGGAACATTGAGATTAGAGGCTGGGGAGTAGTTTTAGATTAGACATAAGGAAGCAATTTTTTATGATAAAGGTGGTGAGACACTGGAACAGGTTGCCCAGAGAAGTTGTCGATGCCCCAGCATTGGAAGTGTTCAAGGTTTGATGGGGCTTGGCTGTCAGCGGTCTAGTGAAAAATGTCCCTGCTCATGGCAGGGGGATTGGACTAGATGATTTTTAAAGGTCTCTTCCAGCCCAAACCATTCCATGATTCTATAATTCTATGATGAGAACAGCAAAATCAAGGCTGAAATTTACTTCTTTAGAGAGGATACGGCATCTCTGTTGCTGCAGGTCTGCAAGAGCGATGGAGACACGCTCCTGTCAGAAAGTATAAATCTGGCTGATACCAAGATGATGCCAGGAGTGAGCTGGCCGTTGGGGCCCTTGGTTCTAGGACTTGAGCCAAGATGCTGGGCTTTATCTATAACAGAGCAATGCGGATGCAGCAAACAGCTCGGAGTACGCTGTTAGCCCTTAGCATCCCTGCTGCCCAGAGCTCCCATGCTGAAAGCAAACGTTCCCATGTACGAGAGCGTTTCTATGGCCTTCACACATTGTATGCACGTGAACAGAGTCGAGGGTGTGAGGGATAGGGGATATTCTCGGTGTCTTTGCTGTATGGTGGAACCAGCCCTGGAAAGTCTCTGCCCAGCCAGGTGCTGGCTCTGACTGGGACAGCAATGTGACACCTTGCTTAGGGCTCCTACAGCAGAGACAATCCTTTCTGCCACCCCAAGGGTACTTCTGCCCAGGACTACTCTGGTGGAAGAGGCCAGGAGAGAAGAGAGGTGAGTGTGCAGCAGGACTGCCATGGGCGCAGGCCATCTTCCTCTCTCCCTAGCAATCACGAAGGGCGTTAAGAAATAGAGTGTAGATTTTTGCAACCGTTAGTGAAGTTCTACCTGTCAGCTTCTGGGATTTTGTCCTCTCTTCCAACTGCCTATGAGATTAGTTCAATCCCTGGGAAGAGCCGTGCAGCTTTCTTCTAGGCTTTCAAACGTATTTTGAGTTTGAAGGAGGGAAGATAAGCAGTAAAAACAAGTACAACAAATTGCTCATCCCTGCTTGTGCCCAGCGCCACCTTTGTCAGATGGAAGGGAAATCTCTGTTCTTGGACAACCGAGTACTTTGCAAGGAAGTGTTTGAATCTCGGGGATCTTTGAATATATGAAGAGGTTTGGAGTCTGAACAGCCCCTCTAACTCCCCAGTCTGTCGCTATCCCCAATGCTCAGTTGGGAAGGCTCTGTCCGTGCTGAACCAAGAGGGTAGGGAGGTGTGATGAGGAGAGACCCAAGCTGGTGGGACAGAAGCCAGGGAGGTCCAGCTGCAGCCAGAATGCTTTGGCCAGGTGTCAGCGGAGCTCAGGGCCAAAGCTAATAAGCCTGCCAGGAGCCAGGACTTCCTTGCTTGGATGAAAAACTAGGCTAATGGTGCTTGGCTGGCTCCAGAGCTCTGCTGGAAACTGCGTAGCTCTGCATGTGAAATTGCTGCTTCAGACGGGGCAACCATCTTCTCTTCTGCACCAGATAACGCAGGGGTTTGTGGCACTGAAATGGGGACATGTCCTGACACAAGGGTTGTCCTGGTGCCCTTCTCTTCTGCTGTGGCTTGAAGAGAGAGAAAACGAAGGAATTACTACTTCATTTCCATCAGGCTGCTGGGGGTGTTACCATAATTTCGATATCCCCTTGGTGACTCTAGGATGGGGTCCCTGCCAGCTGTGGTGCTTCCGCTCTGCTTTGGGATGCCGGCACAACGCACGCTTTATAGCTCTGATTTTAGCTTCAGGAAAGGGGAAGCTGAAGCAATTCCAGACAGAGCTTTTTCCTGCCTAAATGGGTTGCCCATGGACTGCAGGCTGTGACTGGGGGATGTTCTCCATGCATAAAGGACCTACCACTGCTTTTCTGGGGCTGCTGAAACCCAGGAAACAGTATTTGTAGAGCCACTGCAGAAGAACACTATTTTTCCCCCCAAAGCAATGAAACCCAAACCCATTGTGAACCTGGTGGTGCTCTAAAAAAAAATCATCAAGAGTCTACACTCCTCCTGTGGAGCAGAGACTGGCCTGCTTGTGTGAGAACGTAGAAATAGCTGATGAGCAAAAGTAGAGACAAGAATATTCTTCTGGAGAATATTTTTGGGTGAAAAGGTGTCTCACTGGTGAATTCAAACCCAGCTGTGAAATAGCCTCCAAAGGGAGAAGCCCGCTGGACTTGTTGAAAGGCTTGACCCACCATTAGGGCAATCTTACAGCAAGCAGGTAGGGACTAGATGGAGCCAATGTGGGTTCCTGAAGCGACCAAGAAAAAAATACAGCTTTGTGATGAGGCCTTCGGAAAACTGCCTGAAACACAGTCCTCATCTTCCCGTATTTCTGTGATAATATCCTCTTTGGAGGTCTTCTCTGGTTGCAAGATCTCTGGGGCAGGATCCTTCCCAGTTTAGCCATGGAGGAGCGTTGGTCTTGGGAGGTTGAGGATGCTGCCACAAGGACATTTAGAAAGGGTGGTAAAAATAGCATGGTGGCACAGTTGCCACCATGGATTACCCAGGCATTTCCCGTGGGATATCACAGGGATATGTTCTGTGCCCTCCTCCTTTCCTGTTTATTCAAGGGGATTTTCACCTCTGTGGTCTCTAGGATGCAAGGTCCCAGATGGCACCATGACAAACAGGCAGCTCTTGGGTGGGGGTTTTTTTTTTGAAGACAAAAAATCACTTTACAAAAAATTTAAATGGGAAAAATTCTATGCACAAATACTTCTAGGGAAGATGGAGAATTTTTATGCTGGTGATTAGGATGAGTAGCAAAATAGGGAAAAATCTTTCCCCTTGTGTTCCTGCAAAAGAGACTGCAGGTCAGGACCAAACAGGAGTCTGTTTTCCACGGCATATCTCACAGGAAAAGCTACTCCCTCTTCAGGACTTTCTTACCATAGACAGAGATAGCAGGTCTGAGAATTACCTCCAGAGACGCCCAGTTCTTCCAGCAAATAAATCTATCCAGTATTTCAGGTTTCATAATCACTAAAGCGATAAAAGAAATGACGGCAGTGAGCATGGGTAAAGCAAAAAAAGACTGTAGAATATTGTTCTTCAGAAATATCCTAAAGGTTATGGAGCAGCACAGATTGATTTGTGCTTTAATATGAGTTCTCACATGTTTGATCAACACAATGAGGTTTTATGAATGCTGGCCGACCTGTGGCAACTATATGCACTTAGCTCATTGCAACCATGAGGTAGGATATATTAGCGTAAATGCTTGACTGAAGTTTATGCTGACGTGCTCTCCCTCACAACAGCTGAAGCTGAGAGCTTAGATTTGGTCAGAGAGCAGGGCTCAGTTGAAATCTAGGGATTTTCTGAGCTGTGAAAATTATTGTATGGATGAATCCTACAAAAAGGTTAAGGACAATCATTGGCAGAAGGGGACTTAACAGCCTGGTGTGGTTGAATTAGGGACAGTAGTAGAGCCACGAGGACATGGAAGACTTGCCTTCCAAATTGAAGGGCAGCTGAAATGAAGTCGAAATGAAGTCAAAATGAGGTGAAAAACAGCACTGGCTGGAAAGAGCTTCAGACCCTATAGCTTTCATCAGGCCGTAGAGGTGTGTGCCCCATGAAAGACCCCAAATTCAGTTTTGGGGTCATGCCAGAGCTCTGCTCCATCCCCGACCTTCTTCCTTACCATCATACCTGGTCCTGTCCCATGTGGTGAGAAGAAGGTGTTGAGATAGTTCCTCTCAAAGATTTACTGAACAAGACAGGTATTGAACATACTCCAGCCCCCCAGAGATGCTTAGTAGAGCATCTACCGTGGGGGCAAAGAGGATAGCTAATGTGAGCTGAGAAAGCATCATTAACAATGCAAGGATTTTAGGACCATAGACCCAAGGATGACCCCGGTTGTCAATGGAGACCTGCCAATGCAGGTGTCAGCTCTGGTGATGCAGAGCTTGTCTTTCAGGACATTGTCTAACCTAATAGTCCAATGCCTCACAGTCCTACCTACATTTATCTTCACAGCCCAACCAGGGCTGAGTTATAGGTTGGAAGCAGACAAGATGCTCAGAGGTACTTGGGAGCCTTCAGTCCGCCTGTTTTGAACCTAAAATGGATGCAGACATCGTTCGTAGAGTCCAGATACTGTCGTGAAGAGGGACCCGGAGTGCTCATTGTGCAGGGCACCATGCTCTTCTTGTTGTGCAGTTCTGCTAGCGGCTGCATGGCCACCTGGTTGGTTCAGCTCACTGATCTGTCTGAAAACCGGTCGTCTTTTTTGATACAGAGAAGGGCTGCACAAATGCTGGCTTTGATGTAATGGAAAGGAAGGTCAGGGCAACCTCTCTGCTGCCCTGAAGTCACAGGGTGACTTAAACCGCCCGTGGAAACACACCTCAGAAAAGTTGTCATTCATGTGCTCGAGCCCACCAGAAAGTCCAGCATGGTAGAGGGGCTTGAACCTAGTTTCTGGGTGAGCAACCCATAACCTTCCTTGGTCCTCTGTCAGCTGAGACCCCCCCACGTGCTGCCGGGACCACGATGTTACGTGCCTCTGCCAATCCCTTGGGCACCTCTGGACCATTACTTTACCTGGGATCCTTCTGAAATCAAGGGGCAGCTTGATCCCACCAAAATGCATCATCACACGCCATTTAGCAGCACGCTGCCGCCAACATCATCGCCGGTCAAAAACCACCGGCTCTAATGTGCCGGGCTCCCGTCAAAAGGGGATCTGGGAGGAAGAAGCCATGTGTTTCCTTTAACCTACAATAAAGCGAAGCAGTTCAAAGAGAAGGAAAAGGAGGTTAACGATCTCTTTGAAATGTAGGTTCAAATTCCCAGCACGGCCCGAGTCAATTACCAGCAAGCGCCGTGACACACATCCACCGCTAACGAGGAAGAGGAGGGGAGCGCGTGGCGCAGAGGTCCAGGCAGGCAGCGGCGGGGGTTAAAGGACATCACCGCGGTGGTGGGAAAGTTTCCAGGGGCAAAATTGGGTTTTTTCAGGCTGATTCATCCCCCTGGGGTGCACCCGGAGTGGAGGCTGGACCAGTGGAAGGGATGGAGCTGGGCAGGGTGACAGCACATCCCCCTGCCCAAACCCCCTTGCAGCTGGCAGGGGTTTTTTTGAAGGATGCGCCAGCCTGGGCTTCTGCTTTCTCCGGGGCACTCCTCCTTGGCAGAATGAACCACCCTTATTTTAATGCCATTAATGAAAGGCAGCGCAGGGGTGGGGATGGGGCAGGAGGGGGGGGCAGATTTTTTCTGGCGCTGAGGGACGCGTGCACACAGACATACAAATGCTGGGAGACAAAGACTGTGATTAAGGGCCAGTGCTCCGACTCCTTGCTTATTACAGGAAAGGATTTATCTGATGGCCTAGTTTCAGCTCCAATTTTCCACCTTTTAATCAGGTTCCCGGGTCTGCTTGTCTACTCAAAAAGGGAAGGAAGGGGATGTCTCATGGGCGATGGGGCAGGAATAATGCTACGGCATTGCCTCTAGAAACACGCATGGGGCAGAGTGTTTTGCTGCCCCAAAGCTTTCCCAGGAGGCAGATCCTGTGGCAGCCAGAAGGATTATACCCAGCCATGCAGCATTATTTTCTGGCATGGCAAGAGTGCATGCGTGCTTTCCAGCCTGACCAAGCCAGGGTGTGTGGAACAAACGTGTTGGAAATAAAAACCTCCTGCAAAATGGAAAATGTACAGAGGAACAGCTATTTTTAAAAGGGACGGCACCTACTGCTGCTATGAAGTCAGTCACATAATCAGTCAGCGAGGGACTTCTGTAGGCTGGCAGCTGACAGCCAGGAGAAACAGCTCCAACAGACCATCGAGAAGAAAATGGGAGCTTTTGGGTACCAAGAGGTGCAACTTTTCAAATAAAAAGAAGTAGTTTGTCCTATGCTGCCCTGGGCACGAGGCAGATGGCGGGGAGCAACCCTCGGTGTCTTTTCCAACATGCTGGAAAGGAGGGTGAGATGCTGATAACCCTCCAGGAGAGAGAGTGCTACAAGCAAACGCCAGCTCAGCCACTTCATCCCCCTCCCTAACCCAGCCTATTCTTGTTGCCCAGCCTCCGCTGAGGTTTTCCTGCTTCTAAAAATATTCAGCCTCTAATTAAAACGCCCATCTTGCTTGCCAGGGCAAACGTATCCGGCCACAGAGCTGAGCTGGTCCTGGAGACAGCCAGAGCTTGCAGCTAACCAGCTTGGCTAGCTTTCCTGGCATGGGCAGCTCGGGCGATGTCTGACACCGGGGTTCAGTCCGTCACGCCGTGTTATCAAGCTGACAGCAGCTTCAGGAAGCTGGCATGAGGACCTCCTCAAATTTTCCAAGCCTGAAGCCACCGTGTGCCTTTTCCTCCTCCGTGGGGACATTAGTGCTATGGTTCAGGTGTCAGGGTCCCGTGGTGGAGAGGGACACGTGCGTGGGCGACGCGGGAGCTCACGCTGCCTATGGAGGCTTTGCATGCTTCTTCCCGTGCAGAGGGCTTCGGAAAGGCTGTGTAAATAATAGCAAAAACTAAATAAATAGCAAAATGAGAAGAAGTTAAGGCAAGGGGGTAAAGGAGTACTGAGAGGGACAAGGTCCAGCACAGCGCTGGAGCATCATATAAGTGGGGCATTCACATGGAAGTGGGAGAAGCCAGCTTCAGACCTGTTGCTCCCTGGACAGTGTCCATCCCCTGGCAGACCAGGACAGCAGGACACTCTCCACCTCTCCAACTGAGCCCATTGTCCCAGGGCAGGAGGGATCCCATCCAGAAGGAGCATGGTAGTATGGCCTAATGGTCACAGCAACGCAATGGTGGACACCAGAGGAGCAGTCATCTCTAAGGGTTGGTGATGGCTTTTCCCCTACTGTCCATAACAGTGCTGGGAGCAGGATCTGGCCTCTCCTGGAGATGTCTACCCCCAGGTTATAGTCTGACTGTACCTTGCATGATGTCCTGGAGGACAGGGCAGTTTGGGGAGGCAGACGGAGAACCAACAGCCTCTTCCAGGCAGCCTGCAGCTCTGCCTGCCTGGATGGAAGATGCAGTTGTTCCTTCAGGCTTGGGAGGACCGGGAACGCTGCAGCTCCCCGGGGGCGGTTTCCTCACTGGGTGTCTGCTTGCATCACTTTTATACACAGCATCGAGAAGTGCTTAAAATTAAATTTGCTATTTAAGAGCAGGCAAAGCCCTCCTGAGATGTTTCTATTTATTCTTTAGTTGCAATGGCTCTGCACGCTCTTAGCCCTCCATGCAGCAGCCCCCGCTCTTCGGAGAGCGGTGCTGAAGCTGGACCACGTGTATCCCACCGCCGAAAGCCCTGCGGTCTGGCAGCGTGCAGCTTTCTGTGCCGTGGCATCGCTCCTCTACCCATTCGCTTCCTCCCACCCCCATCGTCTTGTGAAACAGCTCGTGGGCTCTCCCTGCATCACCCACTCTGCAAACCCAGCCTTTCAACCCTAGCAGACCGTGTCCCACATTGGCCAAATCCATGAAGAGATTCCCCACCATTTCTGACAAGCTTTGGAGCAGATCCTGGAGCAGGAAATTCGCTCCAGATACTCTTGTGCTTCTTCACTGCCACGTGTCCATAATTTCCTTTGAGTCCGCCAGTGAAGCTCTCAAGCATTTCTGCCAGCGAGGAGCCCAGCAAGCCAAACACAGCGGGACAAATCCTGCCCCCAGTTTGGAGATGCAACGCTCGTGGGGCTGAGCAGAGCAAGGAGAGAAGCCGTGTTGCACTTCAGACCCAGCGACAGCTGCCGCCTTCCCAGCACTAAGGCAATAAATCCGGGGGATCTGGATTTATTCTCCTCCAAATCACTTTATTATATTGTGAGTAATCACGAAGCCTTACAATGCTGCAGAGGTTCTTTAAAAAAAAACAAACTAACACAGCAACGGTATTTGCCAGCTTTTGCTAAGACTTATTTAGCTAGCAGCTAGCGTGAGATTACACAAGGAAATCTTGCAGTCTTCAATTGGATTGTCACACTGGGTTTTAAATTTACCACAGTGGTGCAAAGACAGTAACGTGGACGGTATGTGATCCCCGAAACATTTAATCTACGTACAGACTTATAAAATTAAACAACTTTTTTAAAAATTACATTTTCTGCCAGCAGAAAAGAATTCTCTTAAAAAGGCAAGATCCACTAAAAAAACACTTCCTCCCTCTCAAACTGCCCCCGTCTTGCACTGCAGTTGGTTGCTGTTCCCCTCCAGATCCCTGCCTGTAGGCAGTCCCGTTGCCTTTTTAAGAAAAATCAATGTTTCTTGTGACTGTGAAGGCTGGTGGAGCATTGCAAAGGGTCAGCAGAGGGGGAAAACCTGAAAGAAAGCGTTAAAATCCCACCCTAAGGTCCGCAAACAAATCATTGAAAAGGAGATGGATGAAAATGTGGGAGAAGGATTTCAGTATCCAAAGTGAGGTGTTGACTCCGGCTTTTGTGGGCTCAGTGGGTTTCAACCATGCCTGGAGACAGCTGCTTTGGGCAATAGGGTTTCCATTTGCAAAGACCTTCGGAGGTGTGAGGACGAAGCCTGAGCTCCTCCCAACACTGCCAAGGAGGATTGTGGAATGGGTTTATATCTGCATCACCTTTGTGTGGACCTCCCTAAACCAGCTTCAAACATTGAAGGTTGCCCTGATGCAAGGCTGGGTTTAGAAACCAAGCTGCCCACCAACCCGAGCAGGACCCCCATCCACAACACCCTTTCCCATCCCAGGGCAGAACGTGCCAGATGTGGACCAGACCTCAGCAGACCTCCTCCACTGCAGGAGCTCCTATAAGCAGGTTGAAGCCTTCACAGACGGCATTGAGTCAAGCTGTGCTGCCTTCCTTTGCTTTCTCCTAGCCTGGAGAAGAAGGGGGACAAGAGGGGTTCCCCTTTGCTTCGCTAGCATTTCAGCAATGAAGGAAAAAATGAGTAAATCTATGTGGATCAGGCTTTTTATCAGATTTCGGTTGGCAGCCAAGGAGCTGTGTGAGAGAAAGAAAAGCCACAACTCTGGAAAAAAAAAAAAACCAAGATCTTTCCCCTGATAGGCAAAGTGTTCCAGGGTCACAGGCGTCAGTGTTAATTCTTCCCCTGGCACGTTCTGGAGAGCGTTTCGGCGCTGGAAATTGCCTCACAGGAGCTCAGCTGAGTCGCAGATGTTGTGTTCGGATGGGGAACGTCAGCGTGGAAACCGTTTACTCTCACGTCCTCTGGGTCTGCGTCTTGGTTTGATAAGGTCGTCAAGACGAGAATCCCTGTCAAGCTTTTCTTCCAAGCTTCCCCAGAAAGGGAGAAGGGATTTTTTTTTTTTTTTTTTTTAAGCTAGGCTACAGCTCAGTTAATTTGCTTCAGCGGAGGCTGGTTCCTGGGTGAGACGCGGCTGTTGGCAGACCCCCCTGCTTCCTTTGCTCCGCTGCACATCATCTCTGAGCTCGCTAAGGTTAGAAAGACGGGAGGTTGCCAAGGTTGGACCTGAAGTAATTTGATGTGAAAAGGATCAAGATGGGAAAATACGCAGAAAATTGTGGGAAAAGTTCTCGACTTACTCTATGTTCATCACACACCTATGCAAATAACGTGTAAAAAGCAGCACATTAGGAGCACCCTGTATTCAGGTTTGTCTGGAAATGTTTCTTCAAGACTGAAAGTGCATGACGGGGAACAGGGTGCTGCTAATGAAGGCAACATCCAGAAGGCACTTCTTGGGGGGTAATAATTAAAAAAACTGGATGATGCATGGGTTTGTAAGCAAGCAGCTACGGAGTCGGTATGTTTTGGTGTGTGCTCTGGAGAGACGTAGCTTTGCTCCTACAAACGTGTCTGGGGCACGAAGGTTTGCTCCAGACCGGCTGTTCTGCCCTGGGACCTGCAGAGCAGCTTGGTCCCCCCTTGTCCGGCAACACCGCTCTTGAGCTAACGGGCTGCATGCAGGACCTCGATGCACTGGGCAAAATCTGGAGCCTGCAGATGATGCGGGCCAGGATTTGAGAGTTTATAAAATCCACAAACAATCAAGTATTGGCATATACAAATATATAAATTATTGACAGTTGTACAAAAGGCACACTGCAAGCCACCTCAGTCCGACATCTGTACAAATCCCACGGCCCCCCGCCCTCCCTTCCCCACCACCCCCTCTCCCCAGTTTCATCACAAAACGTAAGGCGCCGCTGCTACGGACCCGTGGCTGTCGTGGCAACTGAGGACCTCTTTTTTGGTCAGGCCAATCTGTCGGTGGTACTGTCCTTCTTTGATCGTCTTAAGACACTGTATGTTCTTCTCCAAGGTGATGCTTTTGATGGAAGGCAGGTATTTCAGCACCGTTTTTGGCAAGGATGACACGCCTGTCCCAGAGAGGTTGAGCTCTTGTAGAGAGTTCAGACCAAAGATAACTTCAGCAGTCAGTGACTTCAGGTCGGGATTGCTGGATAAATCCAGAACTTGGAGGGCTGGTAGTTCCTTAAAGCTATAAGGAGATAACTCTCCAAAGCCACGCAGGCTGCTGAGGGATAAATGAATCAAATCTTTCAGCCCCGTGAAGTCTCCTTTCTCAATATTGACTAGAGGATTCCCGTCAAGGTTTAAGTATCGGAGAGGAATCCCTTGAAGGTTTGGCACAGACCTTAGTTTGTTTCCAGAAAGATTTAAGTTCTGGATGTTGGGGATGCTCTTTTCACGGTGCCTCGTAATGGTGCTGAGCATATTATTGGATAAATCCACATTCAGGGGTTTTCCTTGACCTTTGGAAGCAAAAACGTCCATAGCTATATCCAAAAGCTTGTTATTGCTCAAATCTATATCGCCCAGAGGAGAACTGGAGAAACAGTCCTCTGGAAGGACTTCCAGAGAGTTATGACTCAGATCCAAGGACTCCAGGTACCGAAGCCTGGAGAAAGTTGTGGAGGAAATCTTGGCAATTTTGTTGTAGCTCAGGTCGAGGCTCACCAAGGTGGTGTATCCAGGGCCAGTAAGCATCGATTCATTGATTGTTTCCAGTTTGTTTGATGATAGATCCAAGTAGGAGGTGTCCAGAGGGATTGGGACAGGAACAATGTGTGAGCCTATTCCACTGCAGTCCACCTTGGTCAAGCTAAAACTGTCAAAGAGACCAAAGCTTTCCACTTCGCAGTGGCAGCCAGGGAAGCAGGTTTTGGTTGTACCAAAACAAGGAAGGACAAACAGCAAATTGAACCAGGCTAGGAACTGCATTGTTGACCTGGAAAACAAGACGATGAGAAAATAGATTTAGTTGCCGTACAAAATTACTTCATTGAAGATGTGTAACAGTTTGAGTCATGCAGTCTTCTCTATCTTTCCAAAGGGTTAGATTAAGTATACCCTCAAATAGCATGGATGTCCCAAACACGTTGTCTCTCATGTTGTGAACCCCACTGGGGACTTAATGGAGAAAAAAATACTGAGTTAACAGTCTCTGCAGATATAACCAAGTTAAGACACAACTGGAAATTAGCTGTAAGAACAGTAGGCTGCCTTAAAGCAAGATCTATCCAACATGCATCCTTTTGACTGGACCATGGAAGAAGCTAAACGACAGCTCAAACCCTGAGTCATTTTACAGCCTGGCAAACTTCAGCACACAGAGGTCTTCGTGTCAGGGCATCCATGTGAGGTTTGGGAGTGCAGGGTTCAAGAGCCTGCGTTGACAGGTTGGAGAAATCATGTAGGCTGTGCACCAAGTGGGAGACTTAGGTGACCAAAACCCTTATCAGGGAAGGAAAAACTAATGCTCTGTTCAAATTTCCTATAGATGACAGAGATAACATCATCAGAACATCCTCCAGGATGAACAGCCAGAAAGCCCAGCTGCCCACTGCCCAAATGGACAGCACGTCTCCCTTCCTTAGACTTCAGGTCCAAATTTAGAAGTAGGATCATTGCTTTATGTCAACTGGCTAAAAAAGAGGGCTAAAACCAACCCTCCGCGGGCTGGTGGCAGGCAGGACAGACAACGGCCACTTGGCTTCCTCGCCTGCCGAAGCAGAAGAACCAAGGACTGCTCAGTCTAACCCAGACTCTGCTGTGGTGGGCCCAGCGTTCTGCACAGGCATCGATCGGGTGGAGAGAGCCAATTTGTTTCATATAGAACCTCTGGAGAGTCTTTGCTAATTACATTAAGTATGCTCTCTGATTAACGATGCCAGCAAGCAAGGAGCTCTTTCCACCCCTCAAGTTTTGACACTCTTCCATCTAAGACGTTTCTGTCCCTCCATCATCACCGTCGAGGGAGGAAGAGAGCTGATCTGCACCTCATCGGCTTTGCTGGACCTCTTCAGGTCGCATCCTAACGGCTCCTCCACACAACTGTGGGCAACAGCAGCTGCGTGATTTCAACAGCCAGCCAAAAAAGCTTTAGCTCTGCATCTCTGGAGAGGGTAAATTGGAGCATGCCAGCATCCTGCAGGTCAGCAGAGGCAGCAAGGGCTGGCCTCGTTGGTTGCCATTGCAGTCATGGGTGATGGCTCCTCATGCCTTACAGACAAGGTCTCCAGGGGGCTGGCAACAAAACCTCCCACCAAACCAGGCAAGCAGATCCATCAGCACCGCT
>NW_009216219.1:16385-19086 GCF_000690835.1 Fulmarus glacialis
TTATTTAACAAAAAAAAAAAAAAAAAAAAAGCCCTTTAAACGTGTGTTCTTATCCCCACCTCAGCCCCCTTGGTCTCTATTCTCACCTTTCCCACTGCTGTTTAAAAGCACTTTATTAACTTCATTGCAGTATCACCTTTCCCACACACCCTTTGATCTGGCTGAGGTGCCTTCCCCACAGCCCTTGCACCTTCCCAGGACCATTTCCTAGAAGTTCATACTTCATCTCCCCTCACCCACCCCTTGGCAGCAGTTTCTCTCCCTTTTCAGCGTGGTCTTCTTGGCCCTGCTCTCCTTCCCAGGAGACCGACCAAGGACTACTTGCCAATGTGCAAAAGAAGTGCAAAGGGGAAAAAGCGTTGCAAAAATATTGTCCTGATCACTGATACGACTTGTCTGGCGGTAACTCCCAGACCTCCTGCAAATAGAGAGCAGAAATTGGGACTCTGGCCAAAAAGCCTGCAACCAAAGCATTGCTAAAGGCTAACATGTAGTCCTCCGAGGTCCATTATTCTATAGAAACAACAGAAAATCGGTAAGATGAGCCCTGGTCCCAGCCCATTCCACTGTTTCTTGAGAAAACACATATGTATGCAGAGGGGACGCAGGGGGTAGAGCTCCTTTCTGCAGACATCCCTTTCCTAATGACATCAAGGCTGATCCCCTCTGGTTCTCTGCAGACAGACCATAGCTTGCTCCCTTCTGCAGTCCCTCCTAAACTAAATACCACTTTTTTTTCATGAAGCTGCAGTTGGAAGGCACTGAAATGTTTTATTACCAGGGGAAATTACAGCAGTGGGGAGCTCTTTGGAAACTCAAAAAGCGAAAATCCAAATGTTAAATGTCTCATGTACAGGGAAGTACCTGCGTTAGTGTCAGCTCAGTCTACTGGTATTTCTTCTCTGAAATCCCACCCAGTGGCTATTCCCACTTGGTGTCTCAACAGGGAAAGCACCTCCTAACTTAGAATCATAGAAAGGTTTGGGTTGGAAGGGACCTTTAAAGGCCATCTAGTCCAACCCCCCTGCCGTGGGCAGGGACATCTTCAACTAGATCAGGTTGCTCGGAGCCCCGTCCAACCTGACCTTGAATGTTTCCAGGGATGGGGCATCTACCACCTCTCTGGGCAACCTCTGCCAGTGTTTCACCACCCTCATCGTAAAACATTTCTTCCTTATATCTAGTCTCAATCTACCCTCTTTTTGTTTAAAACCATTCCCCCTTGTCCTGTCGCAACAGGCTCTGCTAAAAAGTTTGCCACCACCTTTCTTATAAGATATAACTTCTTATAACTTCTCCTTTGAAAGCCCAGCTCAGTTCTTCATGGCATTCTGTTGGCTCCAGTGGCAGATGGATCAGACCCTGGCAGGTCCAAAGACACATCAGTGTGAGATTTGGCTTTCTGAGGACTCTTAAGACCTTCATGGGCTCCTGCTGGGCCACCTGAAGAAAAGCAAGAGGGCAATCTCCAAAGTCCTAGTTTAACTAGCGATAGGACGAGAGGAAATGGCCTCAAGTTGCGCCAAGGGAGGTTTAGACTGGACATGAGGAAAAATTTCTTTACTGAAAGAGTGGTCAAGCCTTGGAACAGGCTGCCCAGGGAAGTGGTGGAGTCCCCATCCCTGGAAGTATTTAAAAGACCTGTAGATGAGGCGCTTAGGGACATGGTTTAGTGGGCATGGTGGTGTTGGGTTGACGGTTGGACTTGATGATCTTAAAGGTCTTTTCCAACCTTAACGATTCTATGATTCTATGATTCTAACTGACAGAAGAATCAAAGCCAACACTGAGCTTTGATATGCGGCTGCTCAAACCCCTTTTGACGTGGGAATTCCCTTCCCGATCAGCCTCAAAAATGATCGCCAGAAGTGGGCAGACACAGTGACTCCCACTGCAACATCCGTGGCTCCAACCAGCAGCAAGCCCGAAACATTACGCAGCTGAAATGCAGTACACAAAGCTCAGCTTAGGTATTTGCACAATATCTATTGCCTCTTCCCTCCTCACAGCACTGCCCCAAATTCTCCCTTACTGGCTCTGCAATTGCTTTGCAGATGAGATGCAATCCATTCCTACCAGTTAAAAACTCCCTTATGGAGCAGCATGAAGCATTCATAGGCTAACAAGCCACTTGGCCAATAGCTCTGCTAAAAGATAGGAGAAATGAAGGTACTGCTCATCTTCCAGTCCAAGAAAGAGACTCCTGCGTTGCCAGATAATCAACGAAGAGCTTAGTCAGGTACAGGCATGCTTCATCAGTGCATGGAGCAATCGATAGCGCTCTTTGAAATGGGGAAAGAAACATGCTGCAGGCATTTACAGTTCATCCGTGTACAGCGTGCATTTGAAACCGCATCAAATTGCCTTTGGATTGCTGCCTACGAGCTGCTCTGTTGATAAAGGCAGGAAGCCAAGGTATCCCCTCGTAAAAGGAAGATGAGTTATCCTCCTGCAGGACTGGGGAGATTCACCTGGAGGAAACACCACGAGCCAGAAACCACCAGCCCCGTCACCTGGGATGGCGAGGGGAAAGCCACCGGGAGAAAACAGTCCGCTCTCAGGCTGGTTCAGCCATGACCTCTTCATTTCTATGGCTGTTGTGGTGTGGAGAGATCCCAGGGATAAATTTTGGTCATCTGACAGCTCGGGGGGGCTTGTTATACCCACTGATTTCAGCAGAAGCTGCCGGGGGTGCAGCAAT
>NW_009216219.1:19117-25295 GCF_000690835.1 Fulmarus glacialis
AGGTGCCTGGAGTAGTTGCAGGGCTCTGGTCTTTGTATCTTGCTCGTCCTTTCTACACAGCAAATATCCTGAGACAACCCCAAGGAGATGCAGTGGTGGGTAACGGAAGCCGAGGTTGGACCAAGCTCCTAGCAGGGTGCTAGCCTTCTCCCTAAATCCCACATCTTTCCCTGAGCCTGCAGATGCCCTGATGCCTCCTCCCTGCTCTGCTCATCCCCTGCACCATCACATGGCAGGACCCGGGCGGAAACCTCACATTGAGATTTTCCTGCCAAAAAAAAAGTTAAAATCTGATTTTAAAATGAGACTGCAGAGGAAACCCAGGTCTCAGCTGATGGTCGGGGGGGTGGGAGAGAGGAAAGCCCTGTTACGGTGTTGTTGCAAATTCACTCTTCTCACTGCACTTGATTTCCTCCCTCTCCCCTTCTCTAAAGACTTTTCTCACTAGTCTTCCCAAATCCACAGCTGAGACTTTGCCGCCTCGTTCCCACCCAAGGGAGATGTGCTAACACATCCCGCCCTGGATGGAAGCCCATTGCTTGGGAACTGGTGTCCCCCCCCTCGGGAATGCGGAGATGAAGAGGATGCTATCTAGGCTACCTCCGGTTGCCCTGGCAACCACCAAGCCGGAAATCCCTATAGCCAAAAATCAAGGACTAATTAAAAAATAATACAAGAGCGAGGTGTTTGAAAGTTCGTTGTTTGATGGAGTCAGGAAACATCCCCCCTGTTCATGCTGCGCTCCTCGGCCTCCCCAAACATCTCATTTGGCAAAGCATCAGCTGAAATGCAGCTGGAATCGGCGCTGAAGACCCAAAGTCACCCAATGAAGCTTAACTAAGAAGTGCAGAAACCCCAGGTTGTCTCTACGGTGGTGTGAAGAGAAAGAAATTGCTCCAGAAGGGGATGAAAGCCACCTAAGACCAGACCCATTCTTGGAGATGCCCCATCTCTCCCTTGACCATGGTGGAGCGGGACACCTGCTCTCCTTGGGCTGTTGGTTCCCACCCCACGCCTGGCTGCCTCCTCCAAACCCAAGTCCCACCCAGCAACCAGGTGCACCCAGGATGAATCAATTCAGCTCACTCATCCAACAAAAAAACCCTCATTTTCCTTTTCCCCCTTTGGTGAGTCAGTTTTCCAGCAAATCGGGCTGTCCAGCCACGGGATTAGCAGCTCTGACACAGGAATGGGGAAAACAGGACCCATCTGTTCAACAGCAGATCGGGTATGACATGAAACCCTGTGTGTCTAAGATGCGGTGGACTGATCCCGGTAATTTCCAGGTTTCTTGCCAATGTGTTGCTGGATTAATTCTGGGTTAACAACACATAGAGCAACCTTTAAAGGAAAAAGGCAAAAAGGAAAGGCTGGAGTCTGCCTATCGCAAATAGAGTTGCTGTTCTAGCAAAGGACGGAGGAGTTGGATTAGCAACAATATTTCATCAGGAAGAAAATTTAGGGATTGTCTTCTGTCTCTTGCATCAGCCAAGTGAACAAAAAGCAAAGACTTTATAGCAAAGCCCACAAGGCCCACTTGGCTGCATTCACTAATTGGGGGCAGGGGAAAGGGAACGCTATTGGAAAGCGAAACAAGCTGCATAGGTTATGATAGAGGCCATAAATCCTCCAGACTGCAAAAAAAAAAAAAAAAAAAAAAAGATAGTTGGCTCTTTCTTTCTTTAAATACTTGGGAGGCTCCGAGAGGCAGCTGGGATCTGGAGCAGCAGGATGCTCCTGAGTTCCTTCTCCAACAACAAAAATGCTTTAGAGACCTTCCCCCCCCCATCCCCCCATTAATTATTCTGTAAAATAGGAATAATTATTGAATAAAGTGTAGCAACAGCTACACTTTTCCAGTCTGGACTCTGCCGGGCTGAGTCCAAATGACGCCACAGATGCAATCGCAGCCCGGTCTCCAGATCCCACGCGCCAATGTGAGCCGACAGCAAAGCTGGTTCAAACCAGCCAACAACCAGAGACTATTAATCCCTTAACTCGCAAGCACACACCCCTCACGTGATAGAGAAACTGCTGCTGAGGTTACTCTTTCTTTTTTTTTTTTTTTTTTTGTGTGAATCCATTGAAAGTAAAGGTCATCCAAGCTTTTACTCTGCCTGCTTCAGACTGCCTCTTCCCTGCAGAAGGGGTCCCCACATGCATGCCGCAAAGAGCTGTGTTTACTCCTTCTGTAAAGCTTATTAAACCAAATAATGCTTCCTCACAAAGGAGTTTTGGTGTAAAGGGGAACAGGGCTTTCTGACCCATTTTTGTTGGTTGCCGGTTTGGGGTACGCTTTGCAAATACCGGTCCTGGTTTTAGTATTTGTGACTTCTTGGATTTAGGGAGGGGAGAGCTAATGAGAATCCAAGAAGTATCTGCTATTTAGGTTTGATCCTGCATTTGCTTAGGTGGGTTTGGGGGAGTTCAGTGGAGTTACTCTAGGTGTCAGTGACAGCAGGATGAGAATTAGTCCCTTGGCTCTTCTAAATTCAGCTTGATTGCACGGAGCCCTCCATCAGGAGCCATTGCACAAGTCACTTTTGAGTGATAAGTTATCACCCTTCACTTCACACTGATGGTTTTATCAGTGGGAATTGCAAAGCTGCTTAGACAGCAGAGCCATCCCCAATTACCCATCAGGATATAAAGAAGGGGATGTGCAACCCAGTCTCCTTCTCCTCACCCTATTTCCCCCACCAACGCATGCAAGCATTGGGATGGGGGAAAACTCAGCCACTGGGACGGTGCCTTTAGCCCTTATGGCTCAATGTAAAGAGACGTCGAGGGCCTGAACAGGAGATAAAATCATCCTGTAGGTGCCTGAATGCTTTTTGCTCCATTTTCCCGCTCACTGGGGAAAATCAGAATTAAATGCAGGGAATGAGGAAAAAAAAAAGAAAATATTTCTCTATGAATTCCTTTCTGCTTTAATGAGTTCTAATAATGGATGTGAAAGCACCTCCTCTGCATTCAGTCAAGAGCCTCACCACCAAAGGGGGAGTCGTTAGCAAGTAATGAACCCAGTGGTATCAGGAATCTACATTACCAGGCTATGCAAGAATAATATACAATAGGCACCAAACTGGGGACGGAAAGAAAAAGTCGTCTCTCCTCCCTCAATGCAGAGACGTGGTGGTATTTAAGGCAGAGCAGGGTGGGTGATGTGATGGGGACGGGTGGGCTCAGGACGGGGTTTCCCCTCTCTGACCTGTGGGTCCCTGGGGATCACAGGAGGTAGCCAAGACAAGCAGATCTTGAGTCAGTGGTTTATTTGCTCTGCAGGGTGCTTTGTCCCTGTTCAAGTGATTTCAAGAGGGGACAAAACTGCCATAAAGAGAGGTGAGATGCTGCTCCCAGATCTGGACAAGAACCACATTGCTCTGCACCAAGTCTATCTTTGCAAGACTTGAATCTCACCCAAAAAATCATGGAATTTGGGGTGTGGACAGCCAGAAGGGCCAACGAAGGCAAGAACAAGACACCGTTCCTCATTTTCCCCATGTCTCAGTTATCTGCGTTCACTTTTCTCAGCTCCGGACATAGAGAAACTGCTGAGCCCAAACCACAATCTCCCATCCTTCAGGGAGAAGAATGGATCTCCCATCCTTCAGGGAGATTTTCATGGATGTTACAGGGGATGGGATAGATAAGATTAGCAAGAGCAAAGCCAAATTAAGCATCAGAAGCATTTCACAACCCCAAAGCCAAAACCAAGCAGCCCCTCAACCCACCTGCAGAGAAGATATATGGGATTGATCGAGAGGGAACCCAGCCCCTCCAAATCCTACAGCTTCACACTATGGGTTTGTTTTCAAACATGTGATGCCCCTTGCTCAGCTGAAACCACCTCTGCCCTATTTTTTTCTTTAAAATTAAAAAAAAAAAAAATTATCCTTTCTTTAGAAAAGAAATGGAGAGCCCTATTAAAATAGTCTTTGCTCCAACTGTTAATGTCACAAATCCCATCTGCTTTGCGAGAGGCCATGGGTAATTTATCATCCTAGTGTTTAAACAGCTAATAGTTTATTCCACTTGTGCAATCTCTCCCCCCGCATCCCTCAGCCCTCCCAAGGAGGAAATCAAGGCGCGGCGCGGTGTATTTTGGGCTCTGACAAAAGAAAACCTGTGCGGGCAGGTCTGCCAGCCCATACGGCGAGTTCCAGCTGATTTACATAGGCGGCTGAAATATGGACAATTTCTGCCGCCCCGAGAGCTGCTTGCCTCAAAAAGCCACATCTTGGAAGCAAACAGCGGCCCAACTCCCGGGAATTTCACCTCGAGTGCGAAAAAGTCGGTGCGACCTCCAGCACGGGCAAATTAGGAATTAAATCACCGCGGCACCAGGGTTTTGCACAAAAATCCCCCTTCCCCGCTCAGCCCAGGAAGCTGTCAGGTTAATAGTGGTTTTATTCGGGGATGGGGAAATAGTCTCCCGTGGCTTTTGAAAGCAATTTTGCTCGCCAGCCTCACGCTGAGCTGCGCTTGTGCCCGGAGGAGGCGTTCCCAAAAGGAAATGAAGTTTGCCAAGCCTCCGGAGCGGAGGCATCCTGGCCCCACCGTTGCCTCCTGGCTATGCCAGCTGCAGGACCGCTCAAAATGGGACACACCAGTTCCCAGCAGCCCGGGATCAAACAAGGTGCCCGCAAGGGATGCAGGAGCTCAGGGCTTTCTCCTGCTCCAGCATCACCCCGGGGGTGACCACCCCAAATCCTCTTACCCCCCGACAGCCCCTGGCTCCCGTCCTCCCCCTCTGCTTTGTACCAGCGAGCGTTTCCAGGAACAGGAGGTCTCACTATCCCGGCACTTGCTGAGCGTAACACAGACCTCATCTCAGCCGGGAACACAAATATTTTTCTTAATCGCCTCAAACTCAGCCCCAACAGGATCTTTATCATAAACCCAGCGACACATCCCAGAATGGGAGGTCTCCGTTGCAGAGGAGTTATTTTTGGCACAAATAGGTTTACGAACCAGCCCTTCGGCATTGCGCTTCACAGCAAAGGGAGAAGCTTACACCGAGTTTTACGCCAACCCTACTGCTTTTTGCTGTAGAGGGACCTGGTGAAGCTACCGACCGATCCCCCTACCCCAGCATCTCCGATGCCCAAGGGCTTGCCGTGATGCACGGAGGGAGGCTGCGAGTACCCAGGCTTTACCCAAATCACAGCAGTAACCCTGGGAAGATTAAATCCTCCTTCTTCAGGGCTGCATCCCCCTTTGCAAAAGATCAATTTAAAAATGATGGATCACAGCTTGGGGTTGCACACGCTTCCCCTTCCTCTCTGACCATTCCTGGTGTCAGACTAAGAAAGCCGACAAGCTGACGTGAATTTTTAAAGCATGAAACACCTGAGGCAGGACCTTATTTCTTAGCTGGTCAATTATTGAAAACTAAAAAGATCCTAGCAAGCTTCTCCGATAGCCTCAGCCCTTGACAATGCTCTCCCACACCTGATCCTCAACCCCAGCCGGTTCCTGTGCCGGCTCCTGCTACGATGATACTTTTTCATAGCACTCCGGCTCCCAGAGACATGATGTAATTCAAGAGGAATGCACTCCGGGATGAACACCATACGCCAGGCCAGCGAGAAGCATTAAGAGGTGCAGCATGGGGAGAAGAAACCTCTTAACCACGATGGACGCTTCTTGGTTTTAACTGTTAATAGAGCTGCTCAGTCATATCATCGTGCCCGGCTGGGAAATGCCACCTGCCAGGCATGTCCCTGGGATGGCACGTGCCATGTCCCACCCCAGGAGAGCGCAGGTTGCAAGGACCCACCAGCGGCTGTGTGGTCCATGAGGGAAAGGCGTGATGTCTATGGATGTACCCCTATGGATGTACCCCTATGGATGTACCCCACATCCCTGACCCGGTTTGCTTTCAACCACCCCAGCGGGCTGACATGAGCTGCAGAAAGACCGTGCTGCATGGATGGACGTGGATGGGTTCCCCTGGAGAGGATAAACTGGGCAGGCGAGAGGAAGGAAGAGAGAGGAGGGATGGAGCCAGGGGAAGGCGATACATCCCAGGGTGATGCCTCTACCCTTCCTGGTGAGACACAGCCCACCAGGAACTCATAGCAGCCCCATCATCCTGTATCTCTAAGGGCTTTCCAGCTCTTTCTCCTCGAAACAGAAGTGGCTGCAAATCAGCTCTCCAGACGCTGCTTCCGAC
>NW_009216219.1:25368-25861 GCF_000690835.1 Fulmarus glacialis
AAAGAAGTCCGCCCCGGCGGGACTCGGACTGGGCAACGCCTCCAGCCCTGGCAGAAGGATTTTAAGAAGACCCCACGCGGCTTTAGCTCCCTGAAAGGCAGCAGCTCCCAAGCTCCCTTCTCCTAGCAGCCCTTGGCTTCAATAAGGGAGGGCAAAGCGAAGAGACAACGTTAGGCTGGGTGCCCCTCGGTGCTGCCTCAGCCAGCCCAGGGCTTCTTTGTGGGCTTTTTATTTATTTTTGTGGTTGGGTTTGTTTTTTTTTTTTCATGCACAATAATCTCCGGGCCTCTTTGCCGCCCTGTGGCTCTCAGCGTGCAGCTGCAGACCCTCCACCGAGGAGATAATAAATACAATCCTGGCCGTCATTGTTGCAAACAGCACAGCTGGAGGCTCCCGTCTCGTTCCCCTCCCAGCCTTTCTCTTCACCCCCCCCCCCCGGCCTTGCCCCACAAATTTTTCCACCAGAATGCTGCGACCAAAGAACCCACGGCAA
>NW_009216219.1:25949-29492 GCF_000690835.1 Fulmarus glacialis
AGTCTCCTACAAGATTTGGGAAGGGGGGATGTGGGGAGGGGAAGGGGGTCTGGGTAAAGCTGACAAAGGGTTTAGCAACAGGGCATCGTCCCCACCATGGTTCCCACTCCGGATGATGCTTGACTGCCCCAGTGACATGGTGGTGTGGCGTCTCCTTAGCTCTTTGCCTCCCCTCCCTGGCCCGGGATCCTCCAGTCTGTCTTGGTTGGCATGGGGTTTTGGAAAGAAAGGTCATCTAAAGTGGGTTGGGAGAGCCACGTCTCCAGCAGGACCCATTTCTCACCGCTGATGTTACCGTGAGTCCCCATTCACGTGCCTCAGTTTCCCTCCTGACACCTTAAGGTTGACTAACCCCAGGACTGAGAGGTGTTCATTCCTGCGTGGGGATGGGAGTACCATCCCCAGGTTCAAATCCCACCAGTTTAACTGGGAACGGAGCACAAGCCAAGACACCCCGGTCTCACCTCACGCAGAAGCCCCCAGCCAACACCGCCGCTGCCACAACTGGTCCAGCCAAATGCCACCACTGTCCTCGTGCACCACGTCCAACTCCTGCCTTGCCTGGACACTCTGGAGACACCAACCCTGCTTTGCCATCTGCAAAATGGGCAGCCAGGCTGGGGGACAGGGAAAGGGACATCTGGGGAGGTCGTTGTGGTGGAAAAGTATCTAAGCATCTCTCAAATCAGTGTTTGTGGACTCTAAACTGTGGCTGCAGTCTCGGTGGCTGCCTCTTCAGGGACCTCTGCCCACCCATGCTGCTCACCTCCCCTGGCTCCATCCTGTCCCCATCCCCTTGTTTTTGGCACAGCTCTGTGGCACTTCTGCCATGCCATGGAGATGCCACAAGTCACCCAGGACACGCACAACCATCTTCCTTTACCATTTAACCCTATATTAAGCCACCTCCTAAACCAATTTGACCTGATTTCGCTGACCAGCAAAGTAAGACCTCCCAAATTGCAGCATCCTCATACGTGTCCCCCATATGGGCTACATGGGGCTGGCCCCTTCCACCCTGTTCCTTCCTTCAAAGCCAGGGGAGGTCACCATGCACCATGTTGTGAGCACAGGAGATAGGGACATCACCATGGGACATTTGAGGACAGTTCAGAAGAGCAATGCTCTCCCACAGTGCATGAGACTCGCCAGCTTCAGAGTTACCCTGTGATCCTGTAATCCTTTGAATTGGTAGATCTCTTGCAAGAGGTTGCAACGCTCCGGTCCTGGAGGTCCAACACACCTTGGGTGGGAACTGAGCCTTCGCACCGGGATTAAAGGGTTTTGGAGGAAGGGTCTCCTCCATCCTGCTGTGTGAAACTTGGCCTCGCCATGCATCCTGCCGCAGACATCTCATTCTCAAGGATGGGAGGAAAATGGGTGATTTTGGGTCAGGGATGTGTCCTGCCCCACTTGGAGAGCTCTGCGCACATTTGTCACTTCAGACGTGATGGGGGTGAGGAATCACATCTGCTTTGACCCATCTGCCACAGCAGGGCTTTGCGTTTAAGTCTCAGTTTTTCCTGACGAGGGATCTTTTATTCAAAGTCAAAAAAAAAAAAGATCCTTATTTCTCTCCCCACCCCTGGGTTTGAGCTGCCGGGCACGAACCAGGAGAAAAGAGAGAAGTCAGCATCACAGATATATGGACAGCAAAAAAAGAAGGAGGAGGAGGGAAAGGGGAAGGAAAAGAAAACCCACAGATGCCGACACTCAGATATTACATGCAGCACATGGCCCCTCGCTCAGCTACGGCAAAGATAAAGTAGCTTTTTTCCCAGTTTGCCACTGCTCCAACAGGCAGATTTCCAGCCTGGTTAATGCAACTCAGGAATGTCCCGTGCTAAGGCAGCCAGGTTGGTTTAATCTCTTGCAGTGTCTGCAAGCGGCGGGGAGGGGGGAGGCCGGGGCGATTCTCAGAGCACGTATTTCCTTCCCCGCTCCACATCTTAAATACTCCAAGAGAAAACGATGGAAACTCCCAGGAAATTTAAAAAAAAAAAACAAAATTGCAATACAAATGAAAATCTCAAGGCTTCCCTGTAATGAATGGCTGAGCCATTCATACATTCCCCTTGATAGGTCCAGGTGCCAAGTTTTAAGACAAGAAACGGCTTGCTCAAGCCAGCCTTTATCTCTTCCCGGCCCTCAACATCTCGGCGTTCGGAAGTTTCTTTTGATAGCCTGCCAGGCGGCCAGCGCTGCGGCTACCGGGCACGGCCCGGGGGTGCTGGGGGTCAGGAGAGCTGCTGGACAAGGATGCCTTGTCTTATCCCACCCTCCAGCCTCTGCTTCTCCCCACCAACCAGCTGACAAGCGGGGAGGAGGAGGGAGAAGAGACTGAAAGAGGAGAAAAAAAAAAAGCAGTTAGGGATGGAGGGAAAACTCTAAACCTCCGGAAGACGATGGCTCACCTTTTTTTCCCAGCTCTGTCTCACGCCGGGGTGGCACACGCTGCCCTTCGCAGCGGGGCTGGGGGAGCACAGGGTGGTTTTTCCTATATCAAAAAAAAAAAAGACGACTTTTGCACGTTTTTTTGTTTTACAGCTCTTTTCTCCCAATTTCCTCCCGCCCTTTCAATGCTGTTTTATTCCTTGCACTCAGTCTTAAAGAATAGGGGTGCAGGAGACCCTCACCCTAACCCTGCACCCTTCCCTGCCAGTCCACCTCATTGTCAGAAATTAATGTCCCCTGGGATGTCCGTCACGTCCTCGTTCCCTCCGGGCATTTTGTAATTGCTCCCCACTGCCTCTGCAAGCAGCTGCTCAAATTCATTCACAAACCAGCAGCGTCTCCCCGCAGCATGCTGCAAGGGGAAGCCCGCCTGGGTGCTGCCACCCAACCTCTTGCCTACCCCGGTCCCGAGCATCGCTCACCCCGCGCATCGCTCACCCCGCGCACCCGCCGCCTCCGGAGAGGGACCCCGCATCGGAGCGGAGACGGACGACGGCTGAGCATGGGTCAGGGCCTCGCCGGGCCATTTATAACCCATGTGTGAGGAAGAAACTCCCGTGTCCTCTCTGGGACAGGGACTGGTTCCCCGTGGGTCAAGAAGGGACACGAGCCGTGCCCCGTGCCAGCACGACGGCAGACGCTAACCCACTTCGCCTTTGCAGCGCCTGGCCGCCGACAGCGAGCGGCCAGCCAAGTTTAGACTGCAAATTCTCCCAGGGACATACCAGGCTCCCTCCGGTCCTTTCAGCATCTAACACATCCAACGTGCTTCTTATTCCCGGAGAGATAGGCGAGACGTTGGTCTAACCCTGCCTTTCCACGGCGCCTCTTCTCCCGGTATTCGTTCTGCTCTCTACCGCTGCAATAAAGCCGCGCGCACTGCCAGCCGAGCTTTGGAGCGGCAATCAATGCAATATTTCAGCGCAACGCCAGCGATCGGCACCGGCTGCTCTCTGCAGAGCAATGGCACAGTGTCCACCCAGACAAGTTTCCTACTGTAACTTCAGTGAATGCGGTTATTCAGGCTAAAGGCAGCTGATTTATCATGGCAGACACCCGGGGAAATCTTTCGACTCGGGAGACTGGAGG
>NW_009216219.1:29530-29952 GCF_000690835.1 Fulmarus glacialis
GAGGCCGGGGGCTCCCCGCCGTGTTGCCGCGATGACCGCCGTGAGCTCGGCACGGCTCGCCGTGCTCTCGTTACACCCGTGCTCGAATGCCTTCGTTGCCACCGAATTACGTTAGTTAACCGCGATGGAGAGCGACGGTTAACGGAGGCGATGCCACTTCCCCACGACACCAAGCCACCAGCTCCATCCTCGCCGCTCTCCTCCCAGCCTTCCCAAATCCCAAGCAGAGGAGTAAAGTTGACGGACCCTTTTGTTTCCAGAGAGCTGGCACGTGTTGTGGTTTACTGGGCTAATAAATCTGCCGTGCTCTGCGCCTTTTAATGACTGCAGCGTTAATAACAAGTTTCCATGGAGCTGCTTAAAAGTTTACAGGGTGTGTGCGTTATCAGGGGAACCCCGTGCTTTCTGACCTCCTGCTTCAA